>NW_020954645.1:2720635-2908218 GCF_900497805.2 Vombatus ursinus | reverse complement strand
GTGTGTGTGTGTGTGTGTGTGTGTGTGTGTGTGTGTGTGTGTGTGTGTGTGTACACACATATACAATACATACTTCCATATATCAGTTCTTTCTCTGGAGGTGGATAGCATTGTCCTTCAGAAGTTTTTTGTAGTTGATTTGAATGATCATATTACTCAGAACAGCTGAAGTCATTCACAGTTGCTCTTCAAACAGTATTGCTGTTACTGTATACAATGTTCTTTTGGTTCTGCTCATTTCATGCAAGTCTTCCTATGTCTTTCTAAAACCAGCCTGTTCATCATTTCTCACAACACAGTAGTATCCCATCACAATCATATACCATAACTTATTCAGCCATTCCTCAGTTGATGGATATCCTCTCACTTTCTAGTTCTTTGCTACCACAAAGAGAGCTGCTGTAAATATTTTAGAACATATAGGTTCTTTTCCTTTTTCCCTATCACTTTGGGAAACAGACCTAATAGTGGTTTTACTGGAACAAAGGATATACACAGTTTTATAACTCTTTGGATGTAATTCCAAATTGCTCTCCAAAATGATTGGATCAGTTCACAATTCCACCATTGTATTAGTGACCAATTCTAACAGCGTGTTAGTATTCCAATTTTTCTACATTCCCTTCCAATGTGTCATGTTCCCCTTTTATCATTTTAGCTAATCTGATAGGTATGAGATGGTACCTCAGAGTTGTTTTAATTTGCATTTCTCTAATCATTTAGAGATTTTTTCATATGACTATATATAGCTTTGATTTCTTCTTCCAAAAACTACCTGTTCATATCCTTTGACCATTTGTCAATTAGGGAATGACTCATATTCTTATATATTTGACTGAGGTTTCTATGTAAGATATGAGAACTTATGAGAAACTGGCTACAAAATTTTTTCCCCAATTTCTGCTTTCCTTCTAATCTTCACCACATTGGTTTTATTTGTACAAAGCCTTTTTAATTTAATGTAATCAAAATTATCCATTTTACTTCCCGCAGTGCTCTCTGTCTCTTGTGTATTCATTATCGCCCACTTATGCATTGAAGTCACAGAGTATTGAAGATGTTGATTTAATTGGGAGGCTTTTGCTGAGTTCTTGGGATTTTTTTTATCTCTTTATCTTCTGTAGCAGATGTCAGTGCATAAGTAGCTCTGGTTATTTTCAGCGCAGTCTTTTTGCAGATACCAGTCGTGAGTCTTACAATATAAGATTGCCAAGTATCCCACGAAATTTTTGATGTTGCCTTTGGATCCATAAGGTCCACTCTGCCAACTCCTTGTCTTGTCTCTTCAAGGATAACCTGTGAGAACCACTTTTTTCATTTAGCTCGAGCTTCCTTTGGTGTTCTGGTTTCATTGTTGTAAGAATGTCAAGATTAACATGATTGGAATGTCTTCTCACTGGACATTGGATAGAGATCTTACATTTGAGGTAACAGTAGCAAAATTAATGGTTTTTAGTTGGTCTAAAAATTGTGTAATTCTTAGTACTCTCTGATCCCCTTTATGCTTTTCTGTTACCACCAATTTAGAAGAGGAAGAGGGGCAGCACAGGACTGAGGGACATATTGTATTTTGTGTTTGTTGTTTCATGGGTTGTCAGTAAACTGAATTATAGACTTACTTATAAACCTCCATTAAAGGCCATTCTAGATCCGTTTTTATGCCAGGGAGGTGACTCGGTCTTCAAAGGCTAAGCTAATGGCATGCAAATTCTCATAGGACCTACCACACTGTGTCCAGTGATGCATTGTGAGTCTTATCTGAGGACTAGCCTAGCTCCATGTGAAGAGGCGTGTCATAGGAAGGTTGGTTATCAAGTGGTGCATTTTTTCCTGCCCTAGTCACTCATGAAAACTGTTCTCTACTCAGGTGTAGAGGCAGTTCTGATCTATATCAGTAAGCGGAGAACCCACATTAATGAAACCACAGGTGCTTGGTGTATTAAAGTAATACTTTAAAAGACTTACCAACTGGCAGCTCATCTAGAGTTAGACATCGCCCGAGTACTAGCTGAAGAGGCCAGTGGTGGAAAGAAGGGGAAGAGGTTCAGTACAGTCTCTTCTGTGCCACATGGAGTGAAATTTCTCTTCTCTGTAAGTCTAAGTTAACATTGAGAGCCACAGGGAGCAGCTTATTTTTGTACTTCCCTAGGTTGGGTTTGGAAAGTGTAAGACAGCATGATGACAGGCAGTTCTCAGTGTCAATTGATAGTCTGTGACACGGCAGAGAGTCCTTTGCCCCTGGAAGTTTTCTTTTCTTTTTTTAAAAATTAATTTATTTTGATTTATCAACAATCATATCCTATGCTTTTGAGTTCAAAATTTTTCTCCCCTTTCCTCCCCACCACCCTCCCCAAGATGGCACACAATCTGAAATAGGATATACATATACATTCCTACTAAACATATTTTCACATTAGTGATGTTGTAGGTAAGAATTAGAACCAATAGAAGGAATCACCAGAAAGAGGAAACAAAATTCAACAGAAGAAAAAAATAGCAAATAGTATGTTTCAATCTGCATTCAAACTCCATTGTTCTTTCTTTGGATGTGGATAGCATTTTCTATCACGAGGCCTTTGGAGATGTCTTAGATCCTTGCATTGCTGAGAAGAGCCAAGTCTATGAAAGATAGTCATCGCACAATGTGGCTGTTATTGTGTACAACGTTCTCCTGTTCTGCTCACTTCACTCAGCATCAGACCATATAAGTCTTTCCAGGTTTTTCTGAAGTCAGCCTGTTGGTCATTTTTTATAGCACAATAGTATTCCATCACATTCATATACCACAACTTGTTCAGCCATTCCCCAATTGATGGGCATCCTCTCAATTTCCAATTCTTTGCCACCACAAAAAGAGCAGCTATGAATATTTTTGTACATGTGGGTCCTTTTCCCATTTGTATGATCTCTTTGGGATATAGCCCTAGAAGTGCTGTTGCTGGGTCAAAGGGTATGCACATTTTTATAGCCCTTTGGGCACAGTTCCAAATTGCTCTCCAAAATGGTTGGATAATTTCACAATTCCACCAACAATGCATTAGTGTTCCAATTTTCCCACATCTTCCCCAACATTTATCATATTCCTGTTTTGTCATCTTGGCCAGTCTGACAGGTGTGATGTGGTACCTCAGAGTTGTTTTGATTTGCATTTCTCTAATCAATACTGATTTACAGCATTTTTTCATATGACTATAGATCGCTTTAATTTCTTCATCTGAAAACTGCCTGTTCATATTCTTTGACCATTTATCAACTGGGGAATGACTTGTATTCTTATAAATTTGACTTTATTCTCTGTATATTCTAGAAATGAGGCCCTTATCAGAGAGACTGGTTGTAAAAATTCTTTCCCAATTTTCTACTTTCCTTCTAATCTTGGTTGCATTGGCTTTGTTTGTGCAAAAACTTTTCAATTTAATGTAATCAAAGTTATCCATTTTGCTTTTTGCAATGTTCTGTATCTCCTGTTTGGTCATGAATTCTTCTGTTCTCCATAAATCTGATAGGTAAACTGTTCCTTGCTTTCCCAGTTTGCTTACAGTACCAGCCTTTATATCTAAATCATGAACCCATTTTGACTTTATTTTGGTATATGGTATGAGATTTTGATCTATGCCGAGTTTCTGCCATATTCTTTTCCAGTTTTCCCAGCAGTTTTTGTCAAATAGTGAGTTCTTATCCCAGAAGCTAGGGTCTTTGGGTTTATCAAATAATAGATTACTATAGTCATTGACTACTGTGTCTTGCATACTTAACCTGTTCCATCGATCCACCACTTTATTTCTTAGCCAGTACCAAGCAGGTTTAATGATTGCTGCTTTATAATACAATTTAAGATCTGGAATGGCTAGGCCACCTTCCCCTTTATTTCTTTTCATTAGTTCCCTTGATATTCCGGACCTTTTGTTCTTCCAAATGAATCTTGTTATTATTTTTTTCTAACCCTATAAAATAAGCCGTTCTTAGGGGAAGTTTTATATCTCTAAATGCTTAAATAAATAAAATAGAAAAAGAAGGGATCAATGAATTGGGGCATACAACTAAAAAAAACTAGAAAAAGAACAAATTAAAAATCCTCAATTAAACACCAAATTAGAAATATTGAAAACCAAAGGAAAATTAATAAAATTGAAATTAAGAAAACTATTGAACTAATAAATAAAACTAAGAGCTGGTTTTATGAAAAAAAAAACCAATAAAATAGATAAACCTTTGGTTTATTTAATTTAAAAAAAGAAAGAAGAAAACCAAATTATTAGTATCAAGAATGAAAAGGGTGAATCCACCACCAAGGAAGAGGAAATTAAATCAATAATTAGGAACTATTTTGCCCAACTGTGTGCCAATAAATTTGACAATCTTAGTGAAATGGATACATATTTACAAAAATATAAATTGCCCAGATTAACAGAAGAGGAAGTAAAATACTTAAATAACCCCATCTCAGAAAAAGAAATTGGACAACTCCCTAGGAGAAAATCTCCAGGGCCAGATGGATTTACAAGCGAATTCTATCAAATATTTAAAGAACAATTAATTCCAATACTATATAGACTATTTGTGAAAATAGGTGAAGAAGGAGTCTTACCAAATTCTTTTTATGATACAAATATGGTGCTGATACCTTAACCAGGAAGAGTCAAAACAGAGAAAGAAAATTATAGACCAATTTCTCTAATTAATATAGATGCAAAAATTTTAAATAACATGTTAGCAAGTACAGCAACTTATCACAAGAATATTATACTATGATCAGGTAGGATTTATACCAGGAATACAGGGCTGGTTCAATATTAGGAAAACTATCAACCTAATTGATCATATCAACATCAAAATTAATAGAAACCACATGATCATCTCAATAGATGCAGAAAAAGCTTTTGACAAAATACAGCACCCATTCCTATTAAAAACACTAGAGACCATAGGAATAAATGGAGTCTTCCTTAAAATAATAAATAGCATCTATCTAAAACCTTCAGCAAGCATCATATATGTAATGGGGACAAGGTAGAAGCATTTCCATTAAGATCGGGGGTGAAACAAGGATGTCCATTATCTCCACTGTTGTTCAATATCATACTGGCAATGTTAGCTTTAGCAATAACAGAAGAAAAAGAAATTGAAGGTATTAGAATAGGCAAAGAAGAAATAACGCTATCACTCTTTGCAGATGACATGATGATATACTTAGAGAATCCTAGAGAATCAGGTAAAAAAACTGCTTGAAATAATAAGCAACTTTGGTAAAGCTGCAGGCTATAAAATAAACCCACATAAATCATCGCCATTCTATATATTACCAACAAAGCCCAACAGCAAGAGATAGAAAGAGAAATTCTATTTAAACTTACTGTAGACATTTTAAAATATTTAGGAGTCTACCTCCTGAAACAAACCCAGAAACTATGTGAACACAATTACAAAACACTTTTCACGCAAATAAAGTCAGATATAAATAATTGGAAAAACATCAGTTGCTCATGGGTAGGCCGAGCTAATATAATAAAAATGACAATTCTACCTAAGCTAATTTACTTATTCAGTGCCATACCAATCAAACTACCAAAAATTATTTTATAGAGCCCCTGGAAGTTTTCAAGTAGAGATGGTGACCATCCATAAGGATATTGTAAGAAGGGTGCCTCTATTGAGGCTTAGTTTAGAACAGATGCTATCAAAGAGTACTTCCAATGGTAAAAGTCTGGAATTCAATAAAACTCAAATCAAGGCAGGAAAAAGCAAAAGAAACTTTAAGGTCTGTTTCTTATTTGTTGCTCTTTCTGAGAACTTGAGAAATAATAGATTTAAATCAATAAAAATGTATTGAGTCTCTTTATACAATGTACAAAACCTTTTGAGATACAAAGAAATATAAATTGGTAACCCTTTCTTTCTAGGAGCTTTCAGGAAAGTTGGAAAGACAAGACAAATGTGAAATATAATAACTAATAATACAATTATTTCAGTAACTCTAGAAGAGGTATCACAAACTAATAGATAATTGATAAAGGCAATAAGTGCTCTGGGAGTTGAAGAGAAGGATCACTTCAGGCTGTGGTAATTAGAGAAGGCTCTACATTAGAAATATAATTTGAGCTGGGTTTTAAAGGATGGGTAGAATTTTAAGAGGAAACAAGAAAAGGAAGAGCAATCTGGATGGAGGTAATCACATGAGCAAAACCCTAGAACCAGCAAAGTACAAAGTATATTCAGTGGACAGTGAGTAAAGCAGGTCGCCTAAATAGAGGTTTTGTGGAGGAGGCAGGTGATGGAAAACAGGACTGGAAAAGAGATCGAGACCAGGCTCTGGGACATCCTGAGATCAGGCTAAGATGTTGGGGTTCATAGAGAGAGATTGAGTTAGGTAAATGAAATAGTCAGAAAGGTATTTTAGGAAGATTAATCTGATGGTTGGAAGCAGGATGAATTGGAGAGGGAAGGGACCAGAGGCAGGGAAACCGAGTTGGAGTCTGTAACAGAAGCAGTCGTGACTTCAGCTAATAAGAATCAGAATTACAGTAATAGTGGTGAGAATGGAAAAGAAGGGGCGAATGAAAAAGATATTTTGAAGGACTTGGCAATAAAGTAGATAAAGCAGCAACAGTCTCTGAATTGGTCTTCTTGCCTCAGCTTTTTCACCACTCCAATCCATCCTACACATAGTTGCCAAAGTAATTTCCCTTACGCACAGATCTGACCATGTGACTGCCCTACTCTATCAGCTCCAGTGGCTTTCTGTTACATTGAGGGTAAAAGATTAACCCCTGTGTTTAGCGTTTAAAGCCCTATACAACCTGGCCCCAGCCTTTCTTTCCAGCAGTTGAGCCAAACCAGCCTTTTCCCTTGTAACTAAGAATTGTTTTCCTTTGGATGGTTTAATAGTGCTTGGATCTCTTTGATCTAGGGAAACGTGGTGGCTTTGGTGCATGACAGTGACAGAACAGAGGATGAGGAGAGGACAATGCTGACGAATGCTCTCGGTCACCAAAGTAGTTTGATCCTCCGGGCTGAGGGATTGGCAACTGGATTCTGCAAGGATGTTCACGGGCAGGTAATGTGGGCATTGCCTGGGTAATGGTGGGTAGTTAATGGCTTCTAATAAAGGTCTGTTCTCCAGGGTGTTTTTGTGGTGGTATTAGGTACCTTCAGGTAGAAGGAGGACCACAGATTACAGCTGAATAAAATACTGGTACATATACCAAATATAGTTCTCCAGAGGTCGAATCGCCATGCTAAGACACTGAACTGATAATATGAGGGTTGACTTTCATAGTCCCTTTGAGAGGCTATACTTGCTATAATTCAGAATGTGTTTAATTTCAGTTATTTTTCTGAATTTCAGAAATTCAGTTACGGGAATTTTCTTCAGACCATTCTTTTGAAGAACCTCAGTGGTGGGTGATCTCTATGCTTTGAGGATATAGCTTTCACTTTTAGAAATGGCCAAAAGTCATTTGTAGTCAAGTCTGGTGAATCAAGTGGATGATCAAACTGATAATGCCCTGGTGTGACTGTATAGTAGTGAGACTGCTGTTATTATGTGGCTCCTAGGAGCACAGATAGAGAGAAGGGACCATAGAGACCATCCAGTCCAGAGGAAGAAAATGAAGGGCCACGCTGGCAGTACATGGAGAACTGGGCTTCAAAGCCAGCACTCTGTTCTACTGCAGCACACTTCTTCCTTTATAGTGGCATTGCTGAGATAAGTGTCCTGAGGAAAACACACCTGGCAATATATAAAGTCCAAGCACACTTATTTAGAGAAGTTAGTTACCTTTGGTTGAAGCTGTATGAGAAAAGTTATTCGAGGAATAAAGGAACAAGGACAGAGGAGTAGGCTGTTCAGTGAGGCCCTTCATTCATTCTCCTCCTCCTTTCTGCAGTTGAAAATCCTGTGGCGGGGATTGCAGCAGCCAAAAGTTGAGCAGACTCGGAGTCTCACTTATCAATACAAGATACAGGACAAGACTGTGACCTTCTTTGCTAAAGGACTATCTCCTGCTGTGCTGTGACTTGATCTTTGGACTGTGAAAAGTGACATGCTGACTGTTTTCAGATTTGAAGGAAAAGGCCATGCCGTAAACAGACCTTCCCCAGCTTTGCTCAAGCTAAACAGACCAGCGTAGCTACTTCAGATGTGGCTTCTGTGGTGGAAGCCCAGGGCAGGACTGCTATATGTTTTGCCTGCTTGTCTGATTCACCCCTGTTCTTGGTAAGCAGACCAAGAGTGAATGTGCAGAACTCTCAAGAAATGGGCATCCTGTCTACTCACTGTGGGAAACTGAGCCTAGATTCTAGTCTTGGGCTTTGGATGTAAACATACTGCACAGTGGGCTGATCTTGTTGGCACATGTGTGTAATCTATTTAATAAACCTTAAATAGATTTTATTGATGCCGTTTGTCTTTCTATCAAAGTCATTTCAGGATCCTTCCCCCACCTGGACTAACCTCTCCTTTGTCCCACCGAGTAATTGCATCTGACAATATGTGTGATATTCCGTCCTAGGAGTCTCCCACCTCTCACTATGAGGGGGAAATTATGTTTCATTATGTATAACTTCTCCAGGACCTTCTTTGGTTTTTCCATCACTCGGAGCTCACTTTCCTTTGAGTGATCTTTTCCATTATATTGTCGTATTCATGCAGACTGGTCTTTTGATTCTGGCTCAGTTCACACTAATCTTCCCACATTTCTCTGAATTCCTCACTGCACAGTAAGACTCCATTACATTCATATGTCCTAGTTCACGCACTCCCCAGTCGTTGGGCACCCACTTTGTTACCAGTTCCTTGCTGCCACAGAATGCTGTTACAAATATGTATTTGTGTGTGTCTAGATACACATATACATGTATGTGTCATTTCAGAACCAAGGTGAGTGGTAGATCATGGTTGTTGTTAGGAAAAGGATTTTGCAAACCTTAATGCTCTATGCAAATGAGTTATTATTTTTGGACCAAACTTTTTATTTCATAGTTGTTGGGAGCTTGCAATGGGGAAATGCCTAATACCTTTGCAGGTTGGCACCTGCTTGGCAGTTTAAAGACTTAGGAAGTTTTACTTAAACAGAGGTTAACTTGCCCAAGGCTTACTCCATAAGCCTTTTTTTTAATGTGTGAGAAACAGAACTTGGTCCAGGGTTTTTCTGACTCTGAAATTGGCTCTCTGTACAGCATGGAGTCATGCTGGCCCTTATTTGTATGTAATAATTATATAATTATGATTTGTATAATGATGTTGTTGTTAATGAAGAATGACAGTTTTCAGAATGGTAGAAATAGAACCTGGAAGCAGGCTTCCCATACCTTTATGTCCCCTCTCAAGCCTTAATATGATTTTAGGAATCCCACCCCCCACAAAGATGTTGGCCTGCTCTAACACTTCCCTGATTTGAGATTACCCTCCCATTCCCACCTCAAATCCTTTCCCCTTCCTCCCATGCCACTGACCTTTGGCTTCAGTAAGTGGCACAATCACAGCATAGGGTTGCTCATTATTTCTTGCTTCTCTTATTTGGAGCTTTTGAACTCAATTGTAGCCTCTCATTCTCAAATGAGATAATATATGTAAATTACTTTTAGACCTTAAAGCACTGCATAAATGTTAGCTATTACTGTTCTTTCTCTGGAGGCTAAAATTCTGCTCCTTCATTCTGTTTAATTTAACAGCCCAAGTCTCTTACTATGGCAAGCTAAGTGGCCCAGTGGATAGAGTGCCGGGCCTGGAGTCAGCCTCATCTTCCTGAGTTCAATCTTGCCTTGATACTTACTGGGTGGGTAACCCTGGGCAAGTCACTTAATGCTGTTTGCCTCAGTTTCCTCATCTGTAAAATGAGCTGAAGAAGGAAACGGCAAATCACTCCAGTATCTTTGCCAAGAAAACCCCAAATAGGGTCATGGGAAATTAGACACAACTGGAAAAAAGACTTAACTTAAAAACCATTAGGTGTGATGGGAAGGATCAAATGAGATAATGGATGTAAAACACTTTGTAAATCTTAAAGTGGCATATAAACGTCAGCTGTTGTGGGTAGTACTAAATAAGTGTAAAACATGATCCCTACACCTAAGGTTACATTCTAGTTGGGAGAGATAGAAATAAACAGAATAATTGAGGACCAAATAGTATTGTATCCAAATGAATGATGTTGACAGTAAGTGCTACAGAATTTTAGAGCTGTAGAGAAATAAGGGATTTTTATTTTTTACATCCTGGATTGCTCCCAAGACCACAGAACTGCACTGTCAGAGGGCGAGGGGACCTCAGTGATAATCTATTCCAACCCTTCATTTCACAGAAGAGTTAGCATGGTGAAGTCAGGGAGAAGTCACTTTGGAGGGCACTTGGTGTCAGTGAAACAATATTTTGTCTTAGGATCTCAGAATCATAGACTGGGAGTTGGAAGGAAACTTAGAGGTCCTCTAGTCCAACCCTCTCATTTTACATGAGAAAACAGGCCCAAAGAGGGAAGGTGACTTGTCCAAAGTCACACAGGTAGTAAGATATAGGATTTGAACTCAAGGCCACTGATTTTAAATCCAGACTGGCTAAATGTGTGTTCTCATCTGTGAGAACATGCCTCTCAGGTTCACAGAGGAGGAAGGAATTGCAGACACAATTCTAGTCTAGCCTCTACATGAACAAGAATCCCCTTTACAACATGTTTGACATGTGATCACTCAAACTTTGCTTGAAGACCTTCAGTCTAGTTTATCTCCCAAGGTAGCCAGTCTAGTTTTGGATGGTTCTGATTGTTAGGAAGCTTTTCCTTAAACCAAGACTAAATTTACCTTTTTCTAGTTTCTACCCATTGTTCCTAGTTCTGTTTTCAGGGCCATGCTAAACAAGTCTAATCTTGCCACATGGTAGCCCTTCAAATAAATATCTGAAGAGAGCTATCATATTCCACCTACATCTTCTTTAGGCTAAAATTCCCTACTTCCTTCAAATGGTCTTTATATGGCATGAGCTCAAGGCCCTTCTCCATCCTGGTTGCCTTTCTCTGGACATTCCAGCTTATCAATGCCCTTCCTAAATCATGCTACCCAGAACTTCATGAACATGATGGGGTTTGACCCCAGGGTAAAGTCTACTGTACCACACTTCCCTACTCCTGGATATTGTACCCTTCATAATGCATCTTAAGATTGCGTTAACTAGCTGCCATATCACACTACACTGTTAACTTACATCGAGCTTTCTGACCACTAAAGTACTCAGATCTTTCTTGATAGAAATTGCTGTCTAGCCTCACTACCTGTATCTTGTATTTGTCAAGTTGATTTTTTTTTAACCAAAGTGTAAGAAGGCATTTATGCCCATTAAATTTCATTTCATTTAGGCTTGTTAAGAATTTTTCATACTTTGAATGTGTCCTCTATCATGCTGGCTCTACTTACCAGGTTTGTGTCATTTGCATACTCCATAAGCATGCCCTTCCTTGCCGTTATCTAAATCACTGATAAATGTTAAACAGCACAGGGCTAAATGGCCACTGAGGATCTCCTTTCTAAGTTGAATCATTAACAATTACCCTTTGGGTGTAGTCATTTAACTAGTTCTGAATCAATCCACCCAATTGTATTATTATCTAAACCATGTATTTTCATCTTTTCCACAAGAATAGTATGAGAACATCCTCCTGCCTTTGAAAGCTAAGATGCAAAGTCCCCAGGGACCTGACTTCCACATTTCAACTAAATGAGACTTAATTTTAGGAAAAATCTGGGGTTCAGCTCAAATTTTAATGTAACCTTGGAAAGAGAGGGGAAGAGAAGAGGAGGGTTCTCCTAGAAAAGAAAACAAGGTACAGAGATGAGCTAGTAAATGTCCTAGGAGAGGTTTTGTTTTGTTCTGTTTTGAAATAAGAGCCCCACTGGAATGCTTGCAAAAAAAAAAAAAAAAAAAAAAAAAAAACAAACCTGACCACCATTATCTCTTCCCTTGTGCCTCCTTTTGGAAAGCAAAAGCCATGCTTTGAGCTGATCAAGTAGAAGATGATGGCTCCTTAGGGGGAGTCCTGTAGCTGGTGTTTGAGACTACCACTGGCCTGAAAGCAGAGGCTTTCAGAAAGGCAGTGCATCCTGCCTAGCAACTTCTGGTCAGTCAGGAGCCACCCATCCATTCACAAGCACAGAAATCGAGCCCCAAATTTGGAGAGAGCCTGCCTGAGTGGTAGGACAAATCTAGAAGATGTGGGGAAACTATGCCCTGCTTTTTCGGAAAATTCCTTTCCAAACCTCATTTCAGCATAAAATCGGTAGACCTACATCTTTCTAGGGTTACTGAGGTTAATAAGTTAAGAAGCTTTACTTCAGTTATTCATGTAGATGTGTCTATGTGTGTGTGTATAATACATATAAATACACACACATATAAATGTACATATGTGTGTCCACATACATAAACACACATATATGGATAGAATGCTGAACCTGAGTTCAAATCTCACCTTGGACATGTATTACCTGTGTGATCCTGGGCAAGTCACTTACCCTAGCTCATCCTTAGTTTCTTCATCTATAAAATGGGGCTAATAATAATAAAACCTGCCTCCCAGAGTTGTTGTGAATATTAAATATAGCACTTTGCAAGCTTTAAAGTGTTATATAAATAATAGCTATGATTTTTATTATCTTTCTTATGGCACAATAGTATTCCATTACATTAATATCCCATAATTTGCTCAGCCATTCACCAGCTGATGGACACCCACTCAGTTTCCAGTTCTTTGCCACTACAAAAAAAGAGCTGCTATAAAGATTTTTCTGTTGGTTCTTTTCCTCTTTCTTTGATCTCTTTCAAGTATAGGCCTGGCTGTGGTATGACTTGGTCAAAGGGTATATGTACATCGTTTAGTAATTTTTTAGGCACAATTCCAAATGGCTTGCCAGAATGGCTGGACCCATTCACAGCTCCTTCAACAGCAAATTAATGTGCCTATTTTCTGAAAGTCCCTCCAACATTTGTGATTTTCATTTTTTGTCATCTCTGCCAATCTGATGTGATTCTCACCTTTTACAGAAAATGAAATAGGCCCAGAGATGTTAGGTGACTAGCCTCAGGTTATACAGGTAGTAAATGGGAGAACTGGGATTTGAACCCAACTCCTATGACTCCATATCCAAGACTCTTTATATTGGACCACTTCATACACACAAATATGTATATGTATACATCCATGTGCATATATGTGTAATTGAATACATGGTACATTTATATATGTGTCTTTCCTAGCCTGCCTCCAGAATAAACCTGAATAGATGAATCTTTTTTTAAGATAGAGCTTTAAAAGGATTCTCCTTCCCCCCCCTTTTTAAAAAAAAAAAAAAATAAAGGCATTGACCCTTTATATGGGGCTCGTGGATATCATGTTCACTTTTAGGTGCTTCATTTGCCCTATCTGTGGATTCTAGCCCAATAACACTATTATCATCAACTAACCCTGATACTGTCCTTGGGTATAACACCCCCTTCTAAGCTTCTTCCCAGAGTTAATCACTCTGCTCTTTGGGCTTTCCCTCTTTTCACCCCACCCAACTATGGGTATATGTGTAGTGGGAAGAATATTTGATTTAGAGTCAGGAGACATGGATTTGAATCCCACCTCTGATACTTCCTGGCTCTTTGACCACAGGCAAATCATTTATACCCTCAGAACCTCAGTTTTCTCTTCTATAAAATGAGATTAGTATTACTGGCAACTACCTACCTGTGAGATTGTGAGGAAAACACTTTGCAAACTGTAAAGTCCCATATAAGTGTGAGCTATTCTCATTATGGGCTGGGTATAATTGTCAATCTAGTCTACTTCTCAGATGGAATGGAGTAGAAATGTCTTACATTGTTTCACTATCTAAAACTAGACCACTGTTCTTCCAGCCCAGATAAGCTTTTCTTGACCAGTGCTAGCAGTGTTGGTAACGTTCTAAGTGTGGAATTATATATGCTAAGGGTGGGGGAAGGGCCATCCACCCTCCTTCACCTCTACCCCCCCCAACTTAACCAGGTGATAACACTTCTGTTGCATCAATCAAGGATATTAGGCTACAAGTCTTTGGACGAAATGGAGTGATACTCCACAGAAATTGTGTTGGTATTGGCTAAAGAGATTAGAAGAGGCAGATAGGGGGTTCAGCAGATTGAGTGCTGGGCCTGGGTTCCAATCCAGCCTCAGACACTTACTAGCTGTGTGACCCTGGGTAACTCACTTAACCTCTGTTTGCTTTAATCCAGTGGAGGAGGAAACGGCAAATAACTCCAGTATCTTTGCCAAGAAAACCACATGGAGAGTGTTGGGCTGCTATGGTCCATGGGGTCACGAAGAGTTGGGCATACGCCTAGTCCTAGGTCTTCCTGGGTTTAAGGCTCCTGTCTATCCACTACATCATGTTGTGCTACCTCTCATCTAACATCTAACCACTGCGACTACTACTGAAAGCAACTCATTTTCCTCACAATGTTCTTGTGATTAGGTAGTATAAATATTATTCTTAAAGTTAAAATGTGAGGCTTAGGCAGGTTGCGTCTAATCTAGATTTGCAGGCAAAGCAAGTTCAAGTGGGGCCATCCTATGCCAAGCTGTCTGTCCTGGAACCAGTGTGATAGTCTTCTGAATGTTATAACCTCCAAATAACCATCAGCTGAAGTATGGGAATTGGGAGGACTGAGGAGTACACTTAATAGACGTGAATGCCATATTGACAGTGGTCTGATGAGGTTTCATCTATGTGAAATCCAGACTAAGGCGAGATTCTCTACTTATTCTGGAATAACTAACCTCAAACCGAACAAAATGGTCAAACAATTTTATTATTACAACCTTATGATGTTAAGTGGAATCTCTGGAATAAGTTTGTATCTTTACACAACAGGTTTGAGTTGATTATTTAATAATCAAATTTTCCTTACTGATCCCTATCTTTTTTTTTTTTTTGGCTAGACAATGGGGTTAAGTAACTTGCCCAGGGTCACACAGCTAGTAGGTGTCAAGTGTCTGAAGCCGCATTTGAATTCGAGTCCTCGTGACTCCAGGGCCGGTGCTCTATCCACTGTGCCAACTACCTACTCCTTCTGATCCCTATCTTAGAGAAGTCCTGGATCATATGAAAAGTAATAATTCACTTTTAATCTTATTGTGAACTCAATTTTACTGACCCTGAACCAGAATACAAACGTAACTTGAATGCTGAGGTTATGGGAATAAGGAAGTTAAAATGGAATGAGGTTATCTTCAATTACTCAATTAACATCTTGTGGCCTATGGAATCACAGAATTTCAGAGTTTGAAGGTACCTAAGGGGTTACCAATCCATATCTGAAAAATAATCCCCTCTGCCAACATAGTCAACAAGGGGTCATTCAGTCTTTGCTTAAAGACCTCCAATAAGGGGCAACCCACTACCTTTCATGAGCATGCTGTTTATGCTGTTTTTTTTTGGAGAAGCTTTGGTTTTCACTGGAGGCCAGTCTCCACTGCTCTTTGCATAGAGAAACAGAGAACTGGTCGTCCTACCTCTTGATGAGATAATGACTGACAGAAACCACAAAGCTTGGGCAAAGTAATCCAGACAACCACAAATGGAATTCAGGTCAAGCCAACAGAAAGACTTACCAAGGTCAGATAAACTTGTCTTCTCAGAAACACTGGATTACACGTCATACCCAATTGGAGATTTTAAACTCAGCTGTCAAGACCATAAGTAAATTGACATTTGGAGATATTATCGTTCATAGTGTGGCTTTTGAAAGAGGAACTGCATAATAAATACTAAAATACTCATTGACTGGACAATCTATTTTCCTAAGCAATGCAATCTGTGGATGGTCCTTCCACAGATTCTGGGGAATTCTCAGCTGAGTACATGATCTATCCAACCAAAAATGTAATCTGGTCAATTACTTAACATTGAAAAATGGGCCAGGAGATTTCTTGGCACTAGAATTGTTTAGACTTTGTTCTGAGCAGTGAGCACTGGGGCTTGTTGAACTATTAACTATGAACTTGTTAACTCTGGAAACAGAATTGAATCAAGTGTGGGTTATCCACCTTGAAAGGGTAAGCCCTTTACCTGCCTCATATTAATTCAGACTGTAGGTCTATTGGTTTTCTTTGCAAAACCTTATGCCAGCTTTTGTCTAATAAATCACAAGACTGGGTTTTATAGATTTTTAGGCAGTTATTCCAGTTTGAACCATATCCTTAAATATTAGGCAGGTAACATGGTATAGTGGTAAGTGTCCTGGAATAGTAAACAGGAGAACAGTCCTAGTGTCTGTACTGCCAAGTGTTTATGAGTGTGACCTTGACAACTCAGTTTTTCCATTTGTAAAATGGAAAGTCAGGACACTTAGATTTTAGTCAATCTAATTCAATTCAACAAGCATTTATTAAGCACCTGCTGAGTTCAAAACACTGTGCTAGGTGCTGGGGATACAAACAAACACACAAAGGATGATCCTTGACCGCAAGGGGCCTTCCAGTCATCTTCTAGGAAGATGTAACACGTAGGTACATGATAATCTGACAGTCGGAGGGATCCGTTTCATAGGAGAAGGAGCATCTGGGTTAAGCCTTGAAGGAAGGCAAGGATTCTGAGGGGCTGAGTTTCAGGAATGTGTGACAGCTGCTTAAACCTGTCAAGGGAAAAAGAATTAAAAAAAAAAACCCTGATAAACCTCTAAAAAAAGGAATGGAGACTGGAGTTTGAGTTCAGAAAACAGCTAGTTGTCTGGTTTGGTTATAATGTAGGCCGGGGGTGGGAACCTGCGGCCTCCAGGTCACATGTGGCCCTTTAGGTCCTCAAGTACGGCCCTTTGAATCAGTCACTCCTGAACTGTAGACATACAGGGAAGAAGATGAAGTAAGGCTGGGAAGGCAGGCAGAGACAGTGCGAGGAATGGCAGACCAAGGTGTCTGTTTTGTGTCGGGAGCAAGAAAGAGAGCCAGAGAAATTTGTTAAGAGAAGAGGGTCATGGTCAGATCTGTGTCTTGGGAGGATTTGGGCCGCTACATAGAGAGGATGGGCTGAGAGGAGGGAAATAGCGGGTGACCACTCTGGAGGCTATTGCAGACATCCAGGTGAAAAGTGATGGGGGCTTGAATGAAGTGATAGCTACCGGAGTAAAGAGAAAGAGGGAGACGTGAGCAACACTGTAGAGCAGCTATTTTGAGCAGAGTTAGTAAGTAACTGGATTATGGTGAACAGGTGAGGGAAGGAAGGGTCAGGGATGACTCTGAGGCCAGAAATCTGGGAGGATGGTCATGTTCACTTACACCTCTTTGTGCCTCAGTTTTCTCATCTGTGAAATGAGTGGATTAAATTTGGTGGTCTCTAAGTGGCACAGTGGATAGAGCGCCAGGCCTACTGTCAGGAAGATTCATCTTCTGGGTTCAAATATGGCCTTGGACACTTACTAGCTGTGTGACCTTGGGCATTTATCTTAACATTGTGTGCCTTGGTTTCTTCGTCTGTAAAATGAGCTAGAGAAGGAAATGGCAAACCACTCCAGTATCTTTGCCATGAAAACCCCAAATGGGATCACGAAGAGACTGAAATGGCTGAACAACAACAACAAGGTCCCTTCCAACTCTAATAATTTATGACACACCCCCCTTCTCTCTATACACATACAGGAAGAGGGAGGAGAAGGAAGAGAGGGAAAGAGGCTTGTTGCTATGGAAAGAAGACTACATTTGGAGAGAAGACCGAGGTTTAAATCCCAACTTTGCCACAAAGTAGCTGTTTGATCTTGGGCAAATAGGTCAACCCATCTGGCCCTCAGTTTCCTCATCTGTAACCAACAGCTACACTGCTTTGGAACTTCTCCATCATGTCCCAAGAACCTCATCATTGGGAATTCTTGTCATCTTGCAGGATCAAATCAACCTTGCTCCTCACATCTCTTCAGTACCCTCTGCCCCTCTGAATGGAGGGTAGAACGTGAGCCCCAAAATCTCCATCTAAGGAGGAGGCCCAGGTTAGTCATCTCCCAACTTCCCACTGGCTGCACTGCTTTTGGACTTCTTTGTACTTCTCCATAATGCTCCCACGGGGTCAGGTACCTGCTTCCCTTCCCCTTTCCCCCTTCCTTACCTTTTCTGTGTTGTCATTCCCTATTGGACTGTAAGCTCCTTGAAGGCAGGGACTCTCTTCCTTTTTATTTGTATTTGTGTCCTCAATGCTTAGCACTGCTTGGCACATATTAGGCCCTTAATAAATGTTTATTGGCTGACATACATTTGTATGTGAGTGTGTATGTGTGTGTGTGTACACACCTACATATATACACAGACACAAACTTGTTTCAATGCTTAGAAAAAGCTGTTTATAGTCACTGTCTCTACTTTCTCTCCACTCACACTCTTCAGCCCTTTATAATCTAGCCTCCTACCTCATTACTCATCTGAAATTGCTCTCCTCAGAGTTGCTAGTCATGTCTTAATTGCCAAATGTAATTGTCTTTTCTCAGTCCTCCCCTTCTTGGCCTCCACTTTCCTCCCCATGTTCTCTCCTCTTTAGGTTTTCATGACACTACTCTCTAGACAATTATCCTTCTATTTGTCAGACTGCTCCACCTCACTCTTCTCTGATGACTCATCATCCATAATCACACCTCCTAACTGTGGCTGTGTCCTGAACTTTTTTGTCTGTCTGTCTTTTTCACCCTCCCTCCCTCTCGTCATCAGCTCCCAGAGGTTTAATCGTTACGTAGGTGAATCACAGATCTCTTATCTATCCGTCTGTCTGTCTGTCTGTCTGTCTACCTACCCATCTTCAGCCCTACTCTCTTTCATGAATTCCGGTACTGTATTACCTCTTGCCTTTTGGACATTTCCAGCTGAATGTCCTGGAGACATCTCAAACTCAACAAGCCCCAAACAGAACTCAAAACCTGCCCCTCTTCTGAGCTTCCCTGTTTCTTCCCTGTTTCATTCTTTTGGTCTCTAAGGTTCCTATAACCTCACAGTCATCTTTGCTTCTTTATTTTCCCTCACAGCACATATCCAAATCCATCCCCCAAGGATGCCCATTTCTACCTCCACCATCTCTCTTACTTTGACCTCTTCTCTTCATGCACGCAGCCATTATAGTTCAGGTTCTTATTAGCTCCTACCTGGATGACTGAAATGGCCTCCCCCTTAGCCTTTTTTTTTTGGTTAGGCAATTGGAGTTAAGTGACTTGCCCAGGGTTACACAGCTAGTAAGTGTTACGTGTCTGAGGCCACATTTGAACTCAGGTTTCCTGACTCCAGGGCTGGTGCTCTATTCACTGCGCCACCTAGCTGCCCCTTTTAACCTCTTTTTGTATCCCTAGCACAGTGCCTGGAACATAGTAGATGCTTAATAAATATTTACTAATTGACTGAGTATAAAATACCTATCACATATGTCAAGATACCATGGAGGGGGGCAGCTAGGTGGCAAAGTGGATACAGCTCAGGCCTTGGAGTCGGGAGGACCTGAGTTCAAATGCGGCCTTAGACACTTGACACTTACCAGCTGTGTGACCCTGAGCAAATCACTTAAGCCGGATTGCCTCACCAAAAAGAAAAAAAAAAGATACTATTAGGAGACACCCTGTTTTCCAGAGCTAAGGCCCAGCAGGCAAGCAGTGCCCTGAGCTTGGCATAACAACAATCCTTTGTGCTCACCTTCTGGGACAGATGATCCCTGAGCTCAGGCAAAGACCAACAGGCCCAGATGTGAAGCCCTGTTATGAACAGATTTGTCACTAGACAATCCTGCCTCACTCTTGCTACACTATAGTGTTTGACTCTTTGACTTGCCACAAGTATATAAATCAAGGTTCAGCCACACTAGAGCAGATCCCCCTACCCCCACCCCAGGAGCAGGCCCTGGCATGTGAATCTGCGTCTTCACTTGCAAACTATTTCCCTCACTTTGACATTAAACTTCTGTCTGATTCCTGACTTTCCTGTCTCTAGCCTGCTTTGTTCAGCTCCAGCCATCCACAGGTTAGAGGCTGATTTGCTCCAGATGACACATACCAAGCACTGGGGACACACATTTGGAAATGATATAGTCCTTGACCTTAAGATCTTACATCCTCCTTATAATATGGTTTCAAACAAGTAGATAGCATTTATACATGCAAAATACATACACAGGGAAAGACCTGGTAAGGATTGATCTTGGTGGTGAAGGGACTTAGAGGTTCCGGAAGGGGGAGGGAAGGAAGGCCAGCATTCCAAGAATGGGGGACAGCCTGTGCCAAACGTGGAGCTGGAGATGGAACATCTTGTACGGATATCAGCGAGTAATCAGTAGTGTATGGTACATGAGAGGAAGTAGAAATAATAATGATGATGTTATGAAATTATAGTAAGATTAAATGAATTAAAATAAGGAACAAAGATATATAGTGCTTACTCTGTGCCAGGTACAGAGGGAAGTGCTTTACCCTTATTACCTCATCGGATCCTCCTAACAACCCGCCTGGAAGTGGCTGAGGCAGGGTCCAAACCTGGTCTATGCAAGGCACTAAACCAAGAAGCAGGAGTATGGGGCTATCCCCTGCCTGACAGCTCTCTCCCTACACTCCAGAAGACCCAACCTTATCAATTAGTGGATAAATCCTATGGAGTTGCCTGAGACTTTAAGCATCTGTATATACCATATACACAAACATAACATATTTATGTGTGTCTATACACATAATACACAACAAGCCTTGGTGTCTATGTTTGTGAAGCGGAAGGAAACGAGTATTTATTTATTTATTTTTTGGCTAGGCAATGGGATTGAGTGACTTGCCCAGGGACACACAGCTAGAGTGTCAAGTGTCTGAGGTGGGATTTGAACTCAGGTCCACCCGACTCCAGGGCCAGTGCTCTATCCACTGAGCCACCAAGCTGCCCCGAAACAAGTATTTTTTAGGAGCCCACCCTGAGCTAAGCACTTTAACAAATATTTCATTTGGTCCTTACAAACACCGTGGGAGGTAAGCGCTGTTAGTGTCTCCATTTTACAAATGAGGAGAATGAGGTTGACAGAGGTTAAGTGACTTGCCCAGGGTCACAAGGCAAGCGTCTGAGACCGGTTTTGAATGCGGTAGGTCTTCTAGAATGAAGGCTCTCTCCACTGGGCCACCCAGCTGCCTCAAAGTCTGAGCAGCTTCCACCGCCTGGTTCTTAAGCAGCCAAGAGTCTACGTAGGACTGCAGAAGCTGCAGGCGTGCACCAGCAAGCCAGGGGGTGTGCACAAGCCTCTAGGCCCGAAGACTCCGCCCTCCCCCGCCCACCTCCCTGGCCCTTCCCAAATTCCTCCCCCGCTCAACTAGTGCGCCTGCGCCTGCGCCTGCGCCTGCGCAAGACCGAGCGCCAGTGAGTCGGGGGGAGAGGGCATGGCTAGAGGCGCTGCGGGCGGCGTGCGGAAGCACGTGCGTGGGCCGGGAAGAGGAGGAGCTAGGAGGCTGGGGAGGGGTCGAGGGGAGAGTGGGCGGGATGGTAGGAGGGGAAAGGTAGGAGGTGAGAGGTGAAGTGGGAGGAGAGCGGAGTGGAGCCTGGGAGCCGCCGTCGGAGTCCGGGGCGTCCCTCGCATCCCTCCCTCCGCCCGGAGCTGGCCCGGGGAGGTTGACGGGCGGGCGCGCACGCCAAGCCCAGGCCCTCACGCGGTTCCGCGAGCCGCCGCCGCCGCCGCAGGTAACGTGGCTGCCGCCACCGCGCGCCACCCACCTCTGCCGGGCTCTAGGCCGCGCGTGCCCCAGTGCCGCCGGCCGGCTCAGCCCGCCCCGGCCCTGTCCAGTCCCCCAACCCGGCTCTCCCGCCCTCGCTGCCGACTGCCGCTCCGGCTCCTCCCCTCCCGAGGGGAGTCACCTGTGGCGCCGGCCCTTCGCCCCCGCTACCTGCCTGTTCCCGGACCCGCCTCGGAACACCCGCCTCAGCGGCCGCACTCCTCCGCTCCTGGCTCCGACCGGCGTCGGAGGTCGCCCAGGCCTGGGGAACGGAAAGGGCGGGGGGAGCGGGGAGGGGCTCCTCAACTTCTTTGCAGTGGTCTCCCCACCCCCGCTTCCCGGACACCGAGGCAGAGGGGCACGGCATCATCTTGTCTCCGTGGGAATGCCGGAGCAAAACTTGGGCTGTGTGCGTGAGTGTGCGCAGGCGCGCGCGTGCCAGGCGCTCCGCCGAAGCCGCGGGGGGTCTGACGTGCTGCTGGCCGGCGGCGCTGCCGGGGGCCTCTTTCCGAGGGTTTTGGTTGGGGGTGCCGGGAGCTCTTTCCTGGCTCGCTCTGCCATCCTCTCGTTGTTTCTATTTGTTGTGTTACTAAAGCTACAGGGTGATCCTCGCATGTGGCCCATTAGTAAAGGACCAGAATCACAGAAAGTTGCCCGAGTTAGTCAGCCCGTGTGCCAGGCGCTGACCTAGGAAGGAAAAGTAATGAGCGATAGGCGAAGAGGTGGTTTTTGTTAGGCCATTGATGGACTCTGTGGACCAAATCCCCATCTCCTAGGGATTATTTTATCACACCCTATTAAGTAAACTGCTTATAATGTGCCTGCGCGGTGCTAAGCTCTGGGCTTGCAAAGAAAGGCGAGGAACTGTCCGTCCCCTCCCTTCCCCCCAGCTCTCAGTTTAATGGGGAAACTACCAGCGAACGAATATGTACGTGTGTACTATATCTGAACAAAGTAGATTGGACGTAATTTCAGAGGGAAGGTTTCTTGCAGAAGGTGAAATATGAGCTGACACTTGAAGGAATCGAGGAGGAAGAGCATTTCAGGCATGAGGGACAGCCAATGAAAATGCAGAGAGTGGGAGATAGAGTGTCTTGTGCAAGGAACAAGGAGGCCAGCGTCCTCTGGCCATGGAGTATGTGGAAGAGAGTCCAGTGTAAGAGTACTGGAAAGG
This sequence comes from Vombatus ursinus, assembly GCF_900497805.2. Lineage (NCBI taxonomy): Eukaryota > Metazoa > Chordata > Mammalia > Diprotodontia > Vombatidae > Vombatus > Vombatus ursinus. The sequence continues at coordinate 2,885,344 of NW_020954645.1, read as the reverse complement.
TTGGAAGGGCCCAGAAAGGCATATTTGATCTTTATTTAGGTGTTGAAGGCAGTTTAGCTTTTTAATTATTAATGTGGAATTTAAATGCAAGTTGTCCTTTAAGAACTTTTACCATTTGAGCTAAGAATTTTGAAAAACATAATTTTAGATTACCCTGGATTCACTTATTTTCATTTACATTTTTTTTTTTTGGTGAGGCAATTGGCAACTTCTCATTTCGCTTTGCATCAGTTCATATAGGTCTTTCCAGGATTTCCTGAGAGCATTCTGCTCATCATTTCTTTTTTTTTTTTTAATTTCTTTTTTTAAAGCTAGGCAATGGGGTTAAGTGACTTGCCCAGGGTCACACAGCTAGGAGGTGTCAAGTGTCTGAGGTCGGATTTGAACTCAGGTCCTCCTGACTCCAGGGCCAAGTGCTCTATCCACTGCGCAACCTAGCCGCCCCTACATTCACCTTTATAAACCAAGAGCTTGTTTCAGAAAAGCTCTTTTCTGTGTTTTTCTTCACTGGAAGCATGTTTTTGTAGCAGGAAATTATGGTATTATGGGTATGTTCTAGGTCAATGTTAAAATATAAAACTGTGTGTATATATGTATATATGTGTGTGTGTATATATATATATATATTTACTCCTTTTAAGGTATGTAGTATTTTCTGTAAATAATAGCTCATGTTTTTGTAGGTTTTTAAGGTTTGCATAGTGCTTCCCATGAGGAAACTTGAGGTGAAGAGGTTAAATGACTTGTCCAGAGTCATGGAACTAATGATTGTCTGAGGTGAAATTTTTAACTCAGATCTTATTGACTCTCAGTCTTTCCATTAATCCCTTTCTCCCCATGCATAGAGTAGCTCATATATATAGAGAATGACTTTTTATGTATTACCCTGTTAATTACCTGGAGATTTCAAAGTACTTTTAACTGTGCTGATTTATGACTCCTACTTCCTTAAATGATTTTACCTATTTGAAGTAAATAAGAAAGGAATCTTAGTTTATTGATAGGGAAAACTGAGGCATAGAGGTTATGACTTGCCTGAGGTTATAAAGTAAGTTGTAGAAATGGGAATTGAACCCATACCTAGCATACTTTAGGCATTAGTGAGAATTTTTTAATGTTTAGTAAAAATCTAGGTAATAATTCTTCATGTTACTTTAAAGTTTAATAAGCATATTTACAACAGCAAGAAAATTTAATCTTAGGATGTCTGAAATTTATTTAATATTTGACTTTTGTGCCATCTCTACAGGATTGCTGCTTTAATGTGTCCTTTGCTGATTGACATTATCAATTTGTCTACTTTTCTATCCCTTAGTCATATGGTTTGGAGCTGAAAGGGGGTTAGAAGTTACCTAGTCCAATTTTCCATTTCACAGATGAGGAAATTGAGATCCAGAGGGGTAAAGGGACTAGCCCAAGGATCATACTGGTAGTAACAGAGGTGATATTTGAATGTAGGTCTCCTGACTCCGAAGTCCAGTTCTCTTTCTACTATGCCTTGTTGCTTCAAGACATTCTATTCTCTTCGTGTTTTTCTTCTGTATCCTATTTCATATTAGAAAATAAGAATTTAAGAATAAAACACAAAATGATTAAATTCCGGTCTGCATATTTTTAGCACCTTAGCTGTTCCATTGTCAGATGGGATGGTGGTGAAAGCAACAAGTTGGTAGAATAGGAAAACAGTGGAAAAAAAAGATAAGTCAGAAGTGGTGGAGTCAGAAGGCAGCAGCAAATATCTGGCCTTTCTATGCTGTAAGAATCTTTTTCATCTGTGTGTTTAGAGATTGTGGAGAAACATGTTGCAACTTTTGATTTTGTCCTCACTGCTGTAAACTTTGACATTTGTGCTACTCGTTTGGCTCTAGAACTTGTACTGTAATTTTTTCATATTCATTATCACCAGGTAGCTCCTTAAGGACAAGGATAGTGTTTTATCATTTAATAAACAAGCATATACTCAGTGCCTTCTATGTGCTACACGCTATGGTAGGCACTGGGGATATTAATCAGAAATCAAACAGTACCAGTCCTCAAGGAACATATATTCTGTTGAGAGACAATGTATACATAAGAATATGCAGAATGTAGACAAAATTATTGCAAGATAATTTTAGGAAGGGAGGGCACTATGAGCTTGGGGGGATTAGGAAAAGCTTCATGTAGAAGGTGGTACTTGAGCTAAATTTTAAATGGAACATGGTGAGGAAGGGAGTGAGTTCCAAATTTGAGGGACAGTCAGTGAAAAGGCACAGATTGAGTGGTGTTTGAAGAACAGCATAAAGGCCAGTTTGGCCTGATTTTAGACTACGGAAAGGGGAGTAATGTATGATAATATTGGAAAGGTAATGTATAATAATATTGGCCAGGTTGTGAAAGGCTTTAAATGCTAACAGAAGAGTTTTATTCTAGAGGCAATTGGGAGCCACTGGAGTTTATTGAGTTTGAGTAGGGGAATGACAGGATAAGAGCTTCCCTTTAGGAAAGTCTCCTAGGCAGCTCTGTGTAGTATTTATTGGAGAGGACAGAGACTTAAAACAGGGAGACTAATTAGGAGGCTGTTGGAATAGCTGAGATGATGATGGTCTGAATAAGGGTGGTGGCCATGTGACTAGAGAGGGCTTGAATGTGAGAGATGTTGTGGAGGTAAAAATGACATGATATGGCAGATGAATGTATATATTGGAAGGATGGTGGTGCCCTCTACAGGAATAGGAAAATTTTGAAGTGTTCTTGGGGGAAAGATGAGGCGTTCAAATTTGGACTTGTTGACTTTGAGATGGGATTAGAACTCAAGAGAGAGACTAAGGCTGTACATATAAATCTGTGAGATATATGCATATGTTTGATAATTAAACCGTGGGAACTGATGAGGTCACCAAGTGAGAGAGAGTAGAGTTGAGTGTAGAGCCTTTGTAGATATCCATGGTTGGGGCATTGATATGGGTGATGAACCACCAAAGGAGACTGAGATGGTGGAGTCTGACAACTCAGAGATAACTGGTAATGTGAAAACTCAGAGAGGAAAGAATATTTATTTATTTTTTTATTTTATTCAAATTTTTTTTGTAAAGATGTTCCCTTCTCTTTATTTTTTAAATTTTTAGTTTTCGATATTCACTTTTATAAGACTTTGAGTTCCAAATTTTTTTCTCCCTACTTTCTCCCTCCTTCCCCACCCCCCTTCTCAAGATGGCAAGCAATCTGATATAGGCTGTACATGTATGATCACATTAAATATATTTCCACATTAGTCATGTTGTAAAAAAAGAATCAACAAAAGGGAAAAAAAAACCAAAAAAATTAGTATGCTTCAGTCTATGCCTTCAGACTCCATAGTTCTTTCTCTGGATGTGGATAGTATTTTCCATCATGAGTTTTTTGGAATTGTCTTAGATCATTGTATTGCAGAGAAGAGCTAATTCTATCAAAGTTGGTCACGGCACAGTGTTGGTGTTACAAGGTTCTCCTGGTCCTGCTCACTTCACTCAGCATCAGTTCATGTAAGTCTTTCCAGGTTTTTCTGAAATCCACCTGTTCATCATTTTTTTTTCTTTTTTTCTTTTTGGAGTATTTTCCAATTTTTTTAATTAATCAATTTATTTTTAGTTTTCAAAATTCACTTCCATAAGCTTTTGAGTTTTAAATTTTCTCCTTCTCCCTCCCTTCTCCCCTCCCCAAGACAGTATGCAGTCTGATATAGGCTCTACATATCCATTCAAATTAAACATATTTTCACATTAGTCATGTTGTAAAGAAGAATTAGTACCAATGGGAGGAACCACGAGAAAGAAGAAACAAAACAACAACAAAAAAGAGAGCAAATAGTATGCTTCAAGCTGCATTCAGACTCCATAGTTCTTTTCTGGATGTGGACAGCATTTTCCATCAAGAATCTTTTGGAGTTGTCTTAGATCCTTGCATTCCAGAGAAGAGCCAAGTCTATGAAAGTTAGTCATTGCACATTGTGGCTGTTATGTGTACAGTGTTCTCCTGGTTCTGCTCACTTCACTCACCATCAGTTCATATAGGGTCTTTCCTGGTTTTTCTGAAGTTTGCCTGCTCATCATTTCTTATGGCACAGTAGTATTCCATTACATTCATGTATCGCAACTTGTTCAGCTATTCCCCAATTGATGGACATCCCCTCAGTTTCCAATTCTTGGTCACCACAAAAAGAACTGCTATAAATATTTTTTTACATGTGGGTCCTTTTCCATTTTTCATGATCTCTTTGGGATATGGACCTAATAGTGGTATTGCTGGATCAATAGGTATGCACAGTTTTATAGCCCTTTGGGTGTAGTTCCAAATTGCTCTCCAGAATGATTAGATCATACAGGAATGCAGGGCTACTTCAATATTAGGAAAACTATCAGCGTAATTGACCACGTCAACAACAAAAGTAACAGAAATGATATGATTATCTCAATAGATGCAGAAGCATTTCACAAAATACAACACCCATTGCTGTCAAAAACACTAGAGAGCATAGGAATAAATGGAGTCTTCCTTAAAGTGATAGCATATATCAAAAACCATTAGCAAGCATTATATGAAATGGGGATAAGCTAGAAGCATTTTCAGTAAGATCAGGGGTGAAACAAGGATGTCCATTATCATCACTGTTATTCAATATTGTGCTAGAAATGTTAGCTGTAGCAGTTAGAGAAGAAGAAGAAATTGAAGGAATTGAAATAGGCAAAGAAGAAACAAGGCTATCATTCTTTGGAGGTGATATGATGGTATATTTAGAAAATCCTAAAGGATCAAGTAAAAAAATTACTGAAATAATAAACAAATTTAGCAAAGTTTAGGAATATAAAATAAACCCACACAAATCATTGGCATTTCTGTATATTACTAACAAAGCCCAGCTGCAAGAGATAAATTCCATTTAAAATTACTGTAGACAGAAAGATTGGATCAGTTAACAATTCCATCAACAATGCATTAGTGATACAATGTGAGGAAAGAGTATTTTTTTTTTAAGGCAATTGGGGTTAAGTGACTTGCCCAGGGTCACACAGCTAGTAAATGTCAAGTGTTTGCTCTGAGGCCGAATGTGAACTCAGGTCCTCCTGACTTCAGGGCAGATGCTCTATCCACTGCGCCACCTAGCAGCCCCCAGTGGAAAGAATATTTAGGTGGAGAGTATGGTAAATGGTTTTAAATGCTCCAGATGGATCAAGAAGGGTGAGGATGGAGAAAAGGCCATCAGATTTGTCAATTAAGAGAAGATTGATAACTTTGGAGATAGCAGTTTCAGTTGGCTAATGAGATAGGAAGCCAGAGTGTAAAGATTTAAAAAATGAAATGAGAGAATAGACAATAAATAACAAAGAAATTTAACAGATGTTGACATTTACAGAATCTGAGTTAGAAGAAACCTCAGAGGTCATTTAGAACACAACCCATGAATGAATGAGAAACTTCTTTAGAATGAGCCTTAGGAGTAGGCATCCAGGCTGTTTTAAGACTTGTAGTGAAGGACATCTTGCTATTTCTCAAAGGAGGCAATCAACTTCACTATTGTACAGTTCTAATTTTTAGATGGAACATTTATTAAGAGCTTACTCTGTGCCATGCGTTTCCTTTTTATAGAATTAAAATAATCCTCTTTGCAACTTCTGTTGCTTCCATTTCTGCCTTCTACAGCTATAATAAATCTGATTCTTTTTCCATGTGACAGCCCTTTTAATACTTTAAGATGAGGATTTTGCCTTGCCTAAGTGGTCTTTTCTGCAGGCTAAGAAATACCTTTCCTCTAGCCCCTCCTAGAAGTGCTTCCCCTGGCTATTCTGGTTGCCTTTTTCTGAAACTACTTTAGCTCCTGTCAGTGGCCTTAAAATTTGTCTTAAAAGTTGATGTGATTCTTTAGGTAGGGTGACTACTGGGAAACTTGCCCATCCCAAAGGTTCCTTCCCCTAAAAGCATTCATTTAAGTTTCTTTTAATTTGTGACAGGCTGACATGATAATCCATATTAATTTTCATTCTCTTCTGTATCTTTCTAATATAAGACAAGCAACACTAATGAATACATTTCAAGGTTTAAATAACATTTTGGGGCTGTGAAGGGGAAGGGCCAAGGGAGATGATGACATTTCTGGAGTTGTTGAGGTGAGTGAAGAGAAGTTTGCTAGGCTAGGAGGAAGACAGTACTTAAAAGGAGACTTGGCTAGTATACAGGTTTCTGAAGCAAGTTAACATGGTAGAAGTGATGAGCTGGGGCACAGGAAGAGAGAAGATATATGGAGTAGAATGTAGTGAGACAGGAGTTTACATTTGGTGACTTTGAAATTGATCCGTGCTTCAGGTCCCAGATCCCAGTCCCCCTCTTATTTCTACTGGCAAGTACATACTTCTGTGATGGAATTAAAGGACATAAACCCTGCTTTCAAAGAAGGACCTCATAGCACATTTCAGACCTAAAAGTAACAAAACTCGAACAAACCAATTGCTGCACATAGTGCAGGCCAGGTGAGGCCATCACTACCACCTTGACCAACAATTTCCCTCGGACCCTGATAGAGACAGCCCAGGACCTTGAACTCGACCTTTGGCAACAACAGGGTCTCCCAGGCTACTAAACTTGCTTCCATTCCAGCCCAGCCCCTACAATCATCATTGAGAGGATAAATCCTTGTGAATTAGGGGCTCATCTTCCTTATGCCCACTAGCCACCACAATTACCAACTAATTGCCATCACCAGGCAGATGATCATATCAATGTCCATATTGCTGGTACTGCTTTCAGCCCAGCAGTCATAGCCATCATCCTGGGAGGCAGCTCCTGTGGAAAAGGAGCCAGCTATCCCTACCACCTGCCAACCAACTGCTCCCATAGGGCAGGCTGGACGGCCCAGTAAGTAGGGCGCCTTGGGGAAGAGATAGAAGGCAGCATGTTCCAGGTTAGGGCAGGCTTCCACTACCACCATCTTGACCGCCCTCTCCTCTCAGACCCTGGATGAAGATAAATAAGGACCCTGAACCCAGGAGCCTAGGAAATGGTAGTGCTTGAAGCTCCCTGCCTGAACCTGTCCTCCTGGGGAGCATCCCTGTGGAGGTTGCCGCCTGGTAACTGCTCTTGAAAGAGCAACAGCCACTAAAGTCCTTGGCCCTATCAGAGGGTTCAGCCTCAGAGATGACTATGATTTGTCAGGCACCCTAAGGATCACAGGAGCATCCTGTCTCATTTGCAGATGAAACTCAATGTGTGTTGTCTACCCCATTAGAATGTGAGCTCTTTGGGAGCAGGGCCTGTCTTTTCTGTTTGTATTTCCAGTGCTTAGCACAGGGCTTTGCACGTAGTAAGCACTGAATCATTATTTTATTCTGACTAGGGATTACTTCACAACTGTATACCACAACTGGACAATGGATTTAGCAGAAAAGGGATATACTAAAACTTGTGTCAATTCAATTGGATTTCTACTTGGTAGAATCCAAATTACCTAAATTGGAGTTTAATCTTACCATCAATGTATTTTGGTTTGGTTTCTTTTTCTCTGAATCTGTGGATTTTGTAGGTATAGAGAACTTCCATTGAAAAAATTCTTAACAATAGATCAGCCACTGTTGAGCAACTTTGAGACAGTTGGCTGGGCACTGACAGGTTACATTACTTGCCATGAATCACGTAACAAGTTTCTGCTAGTGTTGGTGCTTGATCCCAAGTTTTCCTGACCTCAGAGGCAGCCTTCTATCCGGTACAACATGCCGCTTCTCAAAAATAACTTGAATTGTAGTGATTAGAGTTGTTAAGACTTCAAGGTCCAAACTCTTGGATTTTTATTCTCCCTATATATTCATAATGACCAGATTTTCTGGAATTTAGAATGCTTGATCAAGTAATATGGAAAGGTCTATATGACATTCTGGTCCTTAAATCATATTGATAATGAGTCAAATTTTTAAGTAACAGGAGTTTTACAGCCATGATCCTTTAATCAAGACTCTATTTTCTCTGGATATAGTGATAGAAGGTAACTGAGAACTCTAGAAAACTAATTAAGGAGACTATAAACTGCTAATTGAGTATTTTAAATAGCATAGGAAAGTTTTTTTTAAATTAGATTTTCCAGTAATTGTTTTATTTTTAAAGAATGGGCACAATACTTTATGAATATAGTTATTTTACTCAGCACATGCATGATTAAGTACTAAATGCATTTTTTAAAATATAAATGTATTGATGCCCTGTCAGCCAGTTTGCTAGAGAAAACCTCAATTTTGGTTCTGGCTTTTCCACCTGTGCCTTGACTCCTATCTTTTTCAAAGATAAATGAGATCCTCTCTGAGAAGTGTTTTGGAGCTCTTTAGGAAAATATATTTAATTTCAGTATAGTCACAACAGACTGCCATATTAGTGACTTCCCATTCTATTAATTTTAATTTTAAAACATCTATTTTTAATGTTTTAAAATTTTGGGTTCCAAATTCTCTCCCTTTCACCCCTCCCCCATCCACTTAGAAGGCGATCAAATGAAATCAATTCTGTGTGTTAAATCATACAACACATTTTCATATTAGCCATATCATTAAAAAATAAAATGAGAAAATTGTACTTCAGTTAGCACGTAGCGTCCATCAGTTCTTTCTCTCTGGAGGTAGATAGCATTTCTTTATTATGAGTCCTTTGGAATTGTCTTGGACCACTGTATTGATCAGAGTAGCCAAGTCTTTTGCAGTAGATTAGCATTACAACATTGCTGTTATTTTGCTCAATGATCTTTCAGTTCTTCTCACTTCACTTTTCATCAGTTCATGTAGGTCTTGCCGTGTTTCTTTTGAAACCACCCTGCTAGTTGTTTCTTATAGCACAATAGTACTCTGTCACAATCATATGCTTGTTCAGTCATTCCCCCATTGAACATCCCCTCAATTTCTAATTCTTTGCCACCACAAAAAGAGCTGCTATAAATATTTTTGTACATATAGGTCCATTCCCTTTTTCTTTGATCTCTTTGGGCTGCAGACCTAGTAGTAGTATTGCTACATCAAAAGGTTATGCACAGTTTTGTAGCCATTTGAGCATAGTTCCAAATTGTTCTTCAGAATGATTGGACCAGTTCGCTACTCTACCAGCAGTTCATTGATGTAAACTATTTTCCTACATCCCCTCCATCATTTGTCATTTCTGATAGTGGTAAGCTGGTACCTTAGAGTTGTTTTAATTTGCCTTTCTCTAATCAGTAATGACGAAGAGCATTTTTTAATATGACTATAGGTAGCTTTTGATTTCTTCTTCTGAAAACTGCCTATTTGTGACCTTTGACCATTTATCAAGTGGAGAGTAGATCTTATGTTTATAAATTTGACTTAATTCTCTATGTATTTGAAAAATGAGTCCTTTATCAGAGAAGCTTGTTGTAAAATTTTTTGTTATAATACCTTTTAGCAAAATGTAGTTTCCCTGATTATCTCTTTCAGTTAGGTCTAATTTTGCTTTTGCTCTGTCTGAGATCATTAATATTCCCGCCACCACCAACTGCAGCTGAAGCATATTAGATTCTGCTCCAGCCCTTCATTTCAGCTCTGTGTCTTTCTGTCCCAAGGGTGTTTCTATATACAGCATATTCTTGGGTTCTAGTCTCTAAGCCATTCTGCTATCTGCTTCTGTTCTATGAGTTAGCTCATCCCATTCCCATTCCTAAGTATGATCCTGAATGGAATTTCCTTCCACCTCATTTTCCTTTGTTTATTCTTCTCTCTCTTTTTATCCTGTCCTTCCTCTGTCTCGCTTTGGAACACTGCCTCCCCAATCTGCCATCTTCCTTGTTTCCTCCCCCATTCCCCTCAATCTCCTATCCCCTTCCCCTCCCATCTCCCTATTGGGTAAGATAGATTTCTGTACCCACCTGAGTGTGTATAATATTCTTCTGTCTTTGAACCAGTTTGATAAGAGTGAGGATCAAGCATTGCCTGTTCTCTTCCACTCCCATTTTCCCCTCCATTATGAAGTTCTTCCTTGCACTCCTCTTTTATGTGAGGAAGTTTTTCCATTCTACCTCTCCCTTCTCCCAGTGAATACCTCTTTCTCACTCCTTCACTTTTTTTTTGAGATCATCCCAACACAATTGACTGTATCATGCCATCTGTCTATGTAGATTCCTTCTAACTTCTGTAATAATCATAAAGTTCTTAGGAGTTAAATGTATCATCTTTCCATCTTTGTCCTCTGTCTATGCAGACTCCTTTTAATTGCTCTAGTAATGATAAAGTTCTTATGTGTTGCATGTATCGTAGGAATGTAAACCATTTAATTCCATTGAGGCCCTTATATTTACTCTATCATGTTTACCTTTTTATGCATCTCTTACGTCTTCTGTTTGAATGTCAGACTTTCTATTCAGCTCTGGTCTTTTCTTCAGGAATTCTTGGAAGTCTTCTATTTAATTAAATATCTTTTTCTTCCTCCCTGAAGGATTATACTTAGTTTTGCTGGGTAGTTTTTCTTGGTTGTAATCCTAACTCCTTTTGTAATATATTCCAAAACCTCTGCTTCTTTAATCTTGAAGCTGCTAAATCTTGTGTGATCCTGACAGTGGCTCCAGGATATTTGAATGATTTCTTCTTGGCTACTTGTAGTATTTTCTCCTTGACCTGGAATTCTGGAATTTGGCTATAATATTCCTGTGAATTTTCATTTTGGGCTCTCTTTCTGGAGGTGATTGGTGGATTTTTTTAAATGTCTGTTTTACCCTCTGGATCTAAAGATATCAGGGAAGTTTTCCTTGATAATTCCTTGAAATATGATGTCTAGGCTCAGTTTTTGATCATGGCTTTCAGGTAGTCCAGTAATTCTTAAATTATCTCTCCTCAATCTATTTTCCAGGTCAGTTATTTTTCTCATGAATATTTCACTCCCCCCCTCCCCCATTTTCTCCTTCTTTTAACTTTGTTTTATTGTTTCTTGAAGTCTCATGAAGTCATTAGTTAGCTTCCACTTACATAATTCTAATTTTTAAGAAATTATTTTCTTCAGTGAGCTTTTGTATCTCGTTTTCCATTTGGCCAATTCTGCTTTTTAAGGAATTCTTTTATTCTGTGAATTTTTGTACCTCCTTTTCTATTTGGCCTATTCTGTTTTTCAAGTTCTTTTCTGTTATGAATTTTTGTGGCTCTTTTACCATTACGTTTTTTAAGATGATTTTGTGTGTATGCCTGCGTGTGCCTCTTTTACCAAACTGTTAATTTTCATATTTTTCTTGTGTCCCTCTCATTTCTTTCCCCCAATTTTTCCTCTATCACGTTATCCCTTTCTTTAACTCTGTGTAATTCTTGCTGGCCCTTGGGTCCAGTTAGCATTTTTCTCCGAGTCTTTCTTTGTACCTGTTTTCACATTGTTATCTTCTTCTAAGTTTATGTTTTGGTCTTCCAGACCACTGAAGTAGTTTTTTATATTCAAGGTGTTTTTGTTTGTTTGTTTGTTTGTTTTTTGCTTATTGTTTCAGCCTATTTCTTGACTTTCAATTTTATGTTAAAGTTTGGTTCTGCTCACCCAAGGTTGGGGAGGCACTGTGCCAGTTTTCAGGCTTTTTCATGTTGCTGTTTTCAGAGCTAGTTCTGGGAGTCTGCAAGTTTTTGGTGCCTTCATGGTGATATTCTGGGAGAGGTGTGGTAACTGTGCTCTGCTTTTTATCCAGGAAGGGCCCTTGCTCCTCCTGGGCCTGGAACTGTGACAAGAGCCCCTGCTCCCTTGTGACCAATCATAAGCACTCCTCTCTATCCTGGAACTGTGACCCACAACTGCATATAAGTGAGAGTTGCCAATCAGTGGCAGCTGTACCTAGTGCCAGCAAAGGGTTCCCTCTAATCTCTTTCTGACCAGTTGTCCAATCCCTTTACTGTTTCTAAGTTGAGAGCTCCTGAAGCTGCTGCTGCTGCTGCTGTAGCTGCCTCCAAGGTCCACCACTAATGCTCCTTCTGCGCTCTGGGCCTGTGCCCACTCCAGAGTTACAGACCTCTGTTGTAGACCTCCTAAATTGTCTGAGACTGGAAAAATGGCTCCCTCTGACCTTTTCTTGGCTCTGCTCCTCCAAAATTTGATTTAAGATGTTATTTTGAAGTTGTTTGGAGGGGAGTGTTGGGAGAGTTCAGCTGGGTCTCAGCATATACTGTAGCAGTCTTCCATGTTAGTGACTTTAGGATGTTATCTAGTACTAGAACATAAATTATACAACGGAAGCAACTAAAAATATTAGTATCCTGAATTAATTTTCTACTTAGCCAATGAAAGAACATTGTTGTGGCTTCAACAAAATATTAACAGTTCCTGACTGAGCACCATGTAAATATGTGCTTAGTGGTCTTCCTCCAGTGCCTATTTGTTGTCTTATAATTATTCAGATACTCTAAAGTAGGGAGGAAGTGCCAAAACAAAGCGTGTATGTGACAGTGTGATGTAGAAGAATATGGAAATTAAGCATTAAGAAGTGATAACTGAATTGAATTATCCCATTGGTGAACAGTACTAAGTAATATTGCGGAATCACTTATTGGAAGAAAAAATTTAGGAGCATTTACACCCCCCACGAACTTTAAAAAAATAATGAAAACATTAAGGAGAGAAAACTGCCATATATTCTCTTTGGTAAATTTTCAGAAAATTAGATTCCTTGATTCTTCTGTTCGAAGTTGCTCTTAGAAAGTAATTCATCGTTATGTACCTGTGTCTTTCCTGAAAAACTTCAGATGATGTTCTTAAAGCTCTTTTGAGTCCCTTGTATTTGAAAAAGAACTGCTTATTCAAAATATCACTTATAATTGAAGTTTTTTAAGGTAACAGTGTAGTAGATAACCCTGTAATGTCCATTTTGGGGGACACAGAAATGCTGAAGCTTATTAGCTGGCAATAGATGCCAGGGTATTTCTGCTCTCTTAAGTTTCTTAATATTATTGGTGTGTTTGCAGAGGAAACAGAAGACTGTAGATAGGGAATGCTCATGGTTCTGGCTTCCTAGGAGGCATGATACAATAGGACATTCATCTGAAATTTGACTTGAGTTCTAGAGCCTACTCTTACTGACTTTTATGACATTGAGCAAATCATAGTGTGTCTGGACTTATCTTTGCAATGAAGAAGCTGACTCTTAAAGGTAATGTCTGGTTTCCTTTTCTTAACTGATGCTGCTTTTAGTCAGAAGGGGATAAGAAATTAGGAGGGTTATTTTGCTTTTAAATTAGCTACTAGTTCATGGTATATATAAAATATTATCTTAAAAAAAAAAAAGGTATAATACAGAGCTGTCAAACTCCCAGTTCTGGCAGCTGGCAAAATTCTCTAGTTCTACTCTAATCAGATTGAAATATAATTGGGAAGTATTTAACAAAATAAATAAAAATAGTACAACATGGATAATGTTAATTTGTGGGGTTTGGGGGCAGCTAGGTGGTGCAGTGGAGAGAACACCGGCCCTGGAGTCAGGAGGACTTGAGTTCAAATTCGGCCTCAGACACATAACACTCACTAGCTGTGTGACCCTGGACAAGTCAGTTAACCCTAATTGCCTCAACAAAAAAAAGTAAATAAAAAAAAAAGCTGTCTTAAAAAAAAATTTTGGGAGGTTTGTTTTAAAGTCAGTATGTAGTCAGTCTACCTGAATTTGACCCCGGTGGTGTAAGCTTTTGCTCAGTTTGGAATTCCCTCTTCTTCCCTACTTTTTTTCATTACTTCTCTTGATATTTTTCCTTATGAATTTCGTTATTATTTTTCTAGCTCTATAAAGTAATTCTTTAGGAGTTTGATTGGAATGGTACTGAATAAGTAAATTAATTTAGGTAATATTAAAAATTTATTATCCTATTATCGAATAATTATTTAAATCTTTGTGTAAAGAATTTTTTGTAATTGTGGTCATAAAGTTAGTGAAAGGCTTATATATTTTATTGATCTTAAAAAAAAACCCTGCTCCTTGTTTTACATATCATGCTATAAATATTTTTGTACATGTAGGTCCTTTTCCCATTTTTATGATCTTTTTGGGATATAGATTTAGAAGTGGTATTGTTGGATCAAAGGGTATGCACATTTTTATAGTCCTTTAGGCATAATTCCAAATTGCCCTCCAAAATGGTTGGATCAGTTCACAACTCCACCAACAATGCATTAGTGTTCAATTTTCTCACATCTTCTCTAGCATTTATCATTTACCTGTTTTGTCATGTTGGCCAATCTGTTAGGTATAATGTACCTCAGAGTTGTTTTGATTTGCATTTCTCTAATCAATAGTGATTTAGAACATTTTTTCTTATGACTATAGATAGCTTTCATTTCTTCTTCTGAAAACTGCCTGTTCATATCCTTTTACCCTTTATCATTTGGGGAACGACTTGTATTCTTATATAAATTTGACTTAGTTCTCTATATATTTTAGAAATAAGGCCCTTACCAGAGACATTGGTTGCAAAAATTCTTTCCCAGTTTTCTACTTCCCTCCTAATCTTGGTTGCATTGGCTTTGTGCAAAAACTTTTCAATTTAATGCAATCAAAATTATCCATTTTGCATTTCATAATGCTTTCTGTCTCTCGTTTGGTCATAAATTCTTCCATTCTCCATAAATCTGACAGGTAAGCTATTCCTTGCTCTCCCAGTTTGCTTATAGTATCAGCCTTTATATCTAAATCGTGTACCCATTTTGACTTTATTTTGGTATATGGAGTAAGATGTTGGTCTGTGCCTAGTTTGTGCCATATTCTTCTCCAGTTTTCCCAGGAGTTTTTGTCAGACAGTGAGTTCCTGTCCCAGAAACTGGGATCTTTCGGTTTATCAAACAGTAGATTGCTATAGTCATTGACTACTGTGCCTTGTGTGCACAACCTATTCCACTGAACCACCACTCTATTTCTTAGACAGTACCAGGTAGATTTGATGATTGCTGCTTTATAATACAATTTAAGATCTGGTATGGCTAGGCCACCTTCCCTAGCATTTCTTTTCATTAGTTTCCTTGATACTCTGGACCTTTTGTTTTTCTAGATGAATTTTGTTATTTTTTATAGCTCTATAAAATAATTTTTGGTAGTTTGATATGGCACTGAATAAGTAATTAATTTAGGTAGAATTATAATTTTTTATTATATTAGCTCAGCCTACCCATGAGCAACTGATGTTTTTCCAATTATTTAGATCTGACTTTATTTGTGTGAAAAGTGTTTTGTAATTTTAATTTTTTTAAAGACTCTTTATTAAAATTTTTTTATTGCCTTATGGTCAGTAAAAGATTTATTAAATTTTTCTGCTTTTGTTTGTGAAGTTTTTAATGCCCTAAAATGGTCTTTTTTTTTTTTTTTGGTCAAAGTGCTATGTACAGTTGAAAAATAGGTCTGCTTTCTGTTCCCGTTCTGTATTCTCCACAGGTCTATCATATCTACCTTTTATAAAATTTTCTTCAGGTCCTTTATTTCTTTTTTTCTTTATTTTTGGTTAAATTTATCTAGGTCTGAAAGAGGATAAATTTAGGTCCCCTGCTATTACAGTTTTATTGTCTGTTTCTTCCTGTTAGGAATTTAAATACCATGCCATTTAAAGCATATATATTTGGTATTGATCTTTATTCATTATCTGTGGTACCTTTCGGCACAGTACGGTTTCATTGTTTATTTCTTTTAATTTGGTTAGTTTTTGCTATTGCTTTGATGAGATAATGAGATTATGGCTGCCTTTTTTACTTTAGCTAAAGCATAATAGAATCTGCTGTAGATCTTTATTTTGCCTCCTTGTATATCTTTCTGTTTCAAATGTGTTCCTTGTAAACAGCATGTTGTTGAATTTTTTTTTTAATTTTTTTTTTAGTTTTTAACATTCACTTCCATAAGATTTTGAGTTTTAAATTTTTCTCCCCCCCCCCAAGACTGTGCAGTCTTATATAGGCTCTACTTATATATTCATATTAAGCGTATTTTCCCGTTTGTCGTGATGTAAAGAACAATTAGGACTAATGGGAGGAACCACGAGAATGACGCAAAAAAACACAACAACAAAGGAAAAGGAGAGCAAATAGTATGCTTCCATCTGCATTCAGACTCCACAGTTCTTTCTCTAGATGTGGACAGCCTTTTCCATCAGGAGTTACATTTGGGTTTCTAATCCATTTCTAATCCATATCTTCTGTTTTCTAGGTGAGTCTTCCCATTCACATTCATGATTGTTAATTGTATTTTTCCCTTTGCCCTATTCTCTTAGGCTTTTCCTTTTTTTTATTTCAGAAGAGGTTGTTTTACATCTGACAGAACCAGTTGCAGATCCAGATCCAGAATACACAGCGTATGTATATTCTTCCCTCCTTTCACTACTTCGAATGAGAATGAGGTTCAGATGTCACCAGCTCTATTTCTTCTTATTTGTATAAATGTCAACTTGTGCTCCCCATTTATGCAAGATAATTTTCCACATTCTTTCTCTCTCTTCACTTTCTCCCAGTATATTCCTCTTTCTTTTAATTTTTTTTCCTTTTAATTTTTAAAAAGAGATTATCACAACATAAGAGAATCACTCTTAGGCCCTCTGTCTAGATTCCCGTTGTGATTCCTGATGATGGTAGAGGTCTGAGGGCATACATGTTTCGTCTCCCCATATAAGAATGTAAACATGGTTAACCTTGTTTAGTCTCTCATGATTGCTTGCTCATGTTTATCTTTTTATTCTTCTCTTGATTCTTGTGTTTGAAGAATTGTATTGAATTATTGTGTTGAATTTTCTACTCAGCTCTGATCCTTAAAGGGCAGCTAGGTAGCACAGTGGATAGAGTACCAGAAGAGATGAGTTCAGATCCTGCCTCACAGTTACTTAGCTTTTTGACCCTGGGCAAGTCACTTAACCCTGTTTGCCTTAGTGTCCTCATCTGTAAAATGAACTAGAGAAGGAAATGGCAAACCACCTCAATATCTTTGCCAAAAAAACCCCAGATGGGTTCATGAACCATCAGACATGACTGAAATGACTTCAACAACAGCAATAATGATCCTTAAATTATCTCTCTTCGATCTATTTTCTAGATCTAGTTTTCAGAGTCAAAAAGCATTTATTAAGCGCCTATTGTGTGTCAGGCACTGAGCTAATCATTGAGGATTCAAAGAATGGAATAAGATAGTCCCTGCACTCAAGTAGCTTACAATTTAATGGGGGAAGCAACATGTAAAGAGAAGATGGGGGGCAGGATACGTACCAGAGGGGCATGATTAAGTCTTGCACCTGGGATGAGAAATGATGAGGTCAGTGCCCTGGGCATCCTCCTTAAATTGTAGAGAATCTGGATGCAACTCTGTGACTACCCTCTACCCTCTTCAACCAGAGGGAGGGAAGTACCCCAGGGGCAGAGGGACTTGAGGAGGAGTGAATTTCAGAGATGAAGTTATCTTGCAGGATGATGAATTTTTGGTGATCACGAAGTCCAGGAGAGGAGTTGAGTGCATCATTTGTTTTTACTATGATAACTTCATATTTTCTTCTATTTTTTCAGTTTTTTAAAAATTTTTGTTTTAATATTTCATGGTGTCTTGTGGAGTTAGTAGCTTCTATTTGGTTAATTCTAACTTCCAGGAAATAATTTTTGTCCTTTTAACTTTTGCTTTATCCCTTTCAGTAATTCTGGTGGTATTCATGTGCAAAGTGTGTTTTTAAAGCTTTGCTTGTAGATAATTTTGAGTCATTTTCCTTTGGGTTTGTGCCTTGAGCTTCTCTGTTGCCATGTGATTCTTTAGGGTCAGGTTTTTTTTGTTTGCACCTACTTCTTAACTTTGGACTTTGTTAATGCTGGGCTTTGCACATTTCTAGGAATAGGGTCTGGGCTGAACTTCTTTCCTCTTGCATCCTTCTTCTGTTTTCACAGTTCAGACTGGACTCCTGAAAAGCTTTTGGAGTGCAGTATAGGAGTTAATCTGTAAATAAGGAGTTAATATGTCCTCAAAAGGTGAAGACAGAAAGATTATTTAAATTGTGCTGTTTCACAAAATAGCTCTAGCCATTCAAGTTATAACCCACTTTGAGAACTACAGCTATGGATGACTGCAGCCTACATAGATAGCTGAAAAAACGAAAGTAACAAGTGCATGTTTACCTGAATCCATATATTCAGGAACAGACTGGCTGTTACATTAATTAATCACATAGTTTTGTTGTTTTGTAGTACAAAACAAAGGCCCAAAACAAACTGCTAAAATGAGATTATCTGTGTATTTGAACTTTTGTATTCTTTTTATTCCTAACTTTCGTTGTTGTTTGGCCATTGTCATGTCCATCTCTTTGTGACCCATGGACCACAGTAGGCCTTCTGTTTTCCACTATCTCTCGAAGTTCGTACAAGTTAATGTTTGTTGTTTTCATGACACTATCTATCCATTTCATCCTTTGGTATCCTCTATTCCTTTTGCCTTCAGTCTTTCCCAACAACAGGATTTTTTCTAATGAGTCCTGCCTTATTGTTATGTGGCCAAAGTATTTAAGCTTCAGTTTCAATATTTAACCTTTTAGTGAATAGCCTGAATTAATTTCTTTTAGTATTGACTTGTTTGATCTCCTTAATGTCCAAGAGACTCTCAGAAGTTTTCTCTAGCACCACAATTTCGAAGTGTCAGTTTTGCGGCACTCAGCTCTCCTCATGGTCCAACTCTCACAGCCATACATTGCTACTGGAAA
The DNA here is from genome assembly GCF_900497805.2 of Vombatus ursinus. NCBI lineage: Eukaryota > Metazoa > Chordata > Mammalia > Diprotodontia > Vombatidae > Vombatus > Vombatus ursinus. Next base: position 2,866,703 of record NW_020954645.1, on the reverse strand, counting down.
AACCATAGCTTAAACTATTCAGACATTTGTTGGCAAGGTAATGTTCTCTGCATTTTAGTATGCTGTCCGGATTTGCTTTCTTTCCAAGGAGCAAGTGTCTTTTAATTTCGTGGCTGCAGTTGCTGTTTGCAGTGATCTTAGATCTCAAGATCATATAATCTGATACTGCTTTCATTTCTTCTTCCTCTGTTTGCCAAGAAGTGATGGGACCAGTTACCAGGGTGTTAGTTTTTTGATGTTAAGCTTCACGCCAGCTTTGACATTCTCTTCTTTCACCCTCATCAAGAGGCTTCTTTAGTCCTCTTCACTTTCTCCCATAAGTGTGGTATCACCTGCATATTGGAGATTCCAGACGGCTGTAGGTCCAGCTTTTGATTCATCCAGTCTGGTATTTTGCATTATGTACTCTGAATATAAGTTAATAAGGTTACAACATACAGCTGTGTTGTATTTCTTTTTCAGTTGTAAACCAGTCAATTGTTTCATGTTCAGTTCTAACTGTTGCTTCTTGGCCTGCATATAGGTTCCCCAGGAGACACGGAAGATGATCTGGTACTCCCATCTCTTTGAGGACTTGTACATTTTGTTGTGCTCCATACATACAGTTAAAGGCTTTAGTGTAGTCAGTGAACTAGAAATAGATGTTTTTCTAGATCTCCCTTGCATTCTCCATAATCCAGTAAATGTTGGCAATTTGGTCTCTAGTTCCTCTGCCTCTTTGAAAACCAGCCTGTTCTGGTAATTCTTGGTTCACATATTGCTGAAGTCAAGCTTGTAGAATCTTAAGCATAATCTTGCTGTCATGTGAAATGAGTGCAATTGTTCAGTAATTTGAATATTCTTGGCATTGCCCTTCTTTAGGATGGGGATGTAAAGTGATCTTTTCCAATCCTGTGGCCACTGTTGAGTTTTCCAAATTTGCTGGCGTATTGAGTGCACCAGTTTAGCAGTAGCATCTTTTAGGATTTTGAGTGGCTCAGCTGGAATTCCATCACCTCCACTAGCCTTATTGCTAGCGATGCTTCCAAAGGCCTATTTCTCTTCATTCTCCAAGATATCTGACTCTAGATCAGTAACCACACCATCAAGATTATCAGTGATGTTAGGATCTTTCTTATATAGTTTTTCTGTATATTCTTGCCACCTCTTCTTAATCTCTTCTACTTCTATTAAGTATTTTTGTCTTTTTTCGTGCCCATTTTTGCATGAAATGTTCCCATGATATTTCTGATTTTCTTGAAGGCGATCTCTTGTCTTTCCCATTCAGTTTTTTTTTCTTTTTCTTTGCATTGCTCACTTAGGAAAACCTTAACTCTCCTTATTCTCTGGAATTCTGCATTCGGTTGGGTATATCTTTCCTTTTCTGCTTTACTTTTCACTCCTCCCCCCCATTTATAAAGCCTCATCTGACAGCCATTTTGCTTTCTTGCTCTTTTTTTTAAATGTTTTTTGTTGTTACCTCCCTTACAGTATTACAAACCTCTGTCCATAGTTCTTCACGTGCTTTCTACCAAATCTCATCCCTTAAATCTATTCATCAACTACACTTCATATTCATAAGAGATATTATTTAGGTCATACCTATATGGTCTAGTGTCATCTCTTTTATCATTTTAGTACTGTCCTTTGGATTTTCTTTGCAAAGATATTGAAATGGTTTGCCATTTCTTCCACCTTTCATCTGAACACTCCACTATGACCTGTCTTGAGTAACCTGCACTGTGTAGCTCATGGTTTCATGTAAGCCCCTCTGCCATGACAAGACAGCGATCCAGGGGGCAGGAGTGGGGTGTTCCTAGGTACAGGAAATTAATATTTGGCTACATTAATGATAGTTTTCAGCTTACTGCATTCAAGTGATGAGTAATTGTGTTATTTTCACATTCACTGTAAACAGCAATTGCCTTGTAAGAAGTAGCAAATCTAGAGTCCAAGGATATTGTCTGAGGGAGGCTTTTAAGAGTCTTCTTCACCCCTCTGAACTTCAGAATCCTCTTCTACGAAAAGGGAATGACACACTGTCTGCCTCACAGGGCAATTGTGAGAATTTAGCATGGAAACATTATTGAAATGTAAAATGTTTAGGATTTTGTTTTTCCCTTCTGTAGAACTTTCTTTTTACTTCATCTCTTAGCACTCATGTACACCATTTTTATTATATAGCACTTTTTCATCTATTGCTTTGTAATTATTAATTATGTTGCATGTATGTTTATTTTCCCCAAAAGATAAAGATTTCAAGGGCAGAAGATAATTTACTATTTTTATTTATTTATTTATTTATAGTATTTCAAGCACTGTTATGTTATATAGGCAGTCCTCAAAACGAGGATATCCCAATTCCCAGAGACTATTTAATAAGGAAAGAGCTGATACTAATTCAGTATTAATTACTATCTGCAGGCTATCAGGGTCCAAAGATAATGAAGTAAACCCAAGTAATAAAATAACTTGCCTGCCTGTGACTTTTCTGTTACGGTTTACCTCTCAAACTCTCAATTGCTATCCTGAACGTTTAAAGATAAACAAATTATTCATGAAAACTAAATAATACTTTTACTCAACACTATATAATTGTGTAAAATATGTACATTTAACAGAAGTACAACAGGCTGTTTATCTTGCTTGTTTTCTCTACCTGCTCTAGCCATGTACAATCCTATGTATGGCTACAGAAAAAAGATGTGATTGAGTCCATTACCAGTTCATTTTATTTAATTTTAATGAGACTTTCAGTGCTGGTCAGTAGTCTTTTTATTCACCTGATGGGCTAAAATGTTAGTGTTCCCTATTATAGCTATTCAAAAAACTTTTTTCCACAGTGAGCCCCAGTCTCACCCCACACTCTCAGCAGATGACCTCATCTCTTTATTAACAGTGCTCTTGGGGATTTCCCACCTCTCAACCTCAAAATTTCTCTCATCCTTTACTCATTGACCAAATATTGATTGAATGCCCAACAGTGCAACACATTGTGGGAGAATATAAAGGCAACACTGTTGCTTGTCCTTGTGGAACATGGACAATGATATAAGACACGTACATAAATAACTTACATACAAGGTTGGTTGTGAAAGTGCAGGAGGGGGTGTGGTATTTTGGAGGGAAAGATAGAAAGAATCCTAAAAAGCAGAAGGAAGAGTATGTAAAATCTTAAAGAGAAACTAAAGCACCTTGACCAATGTAGTATTACTTAGGAAAATGAATGTCATCCAAGGATAGGAAGGAGCCCATTGATCCTCTAGAAATCATGGAACAGCAAGAAACTCCAAAATAGTTCAAAAGGTAAATAAAATTCTTGAATAAATCTATGTCAAATTAGATCTCTCAATGCAGAATTAAAGAACAAAGTAAGGAATATTGAATAGATTATGGAGAATCTCTCTAAAGTGCTAGAAATTCAAAGAGAAAATAATAGATTTGGAACAAAAACGTTAAATGATGGTAAGTTTGGCAGTGGAGAAAAGGCAACAGTCTAAGTACAACACAAGAATTCTATATAAACTAAATCAACTGACATTGATAACAGTATGAAAAGTGACTGTATAAGGATCAAAGCTTTCCCAGAATTTGACACATTCAGAAAAATTTTAAAACCACAATAGAGGAAATAATGTAAGAAAATTGCCTAGAACTTCTGAATACAAACAACAATGCATTGATTGAGAAAACTTACATGTTGCCATTGGATAAAAACAAAGAATAACAAAAAACCACACATAATTCAAACTACAAGGCATGCAATGTTTAAATTTAACAATTTCAGTAACAAATTTTACAAGCTGCTAGGGGGAAAAATCACCTTTAAATATGAAGGAAAGACAGTTGTAAGAACTTAGGCTTATTCTGCATTCATGAGAGTTTGCAGAAGAGGATGGAATAGTAAATTCCAAAATACAAAGGCATTAAAACTACAGCCCATTTCAGTGTACTTTACAAACCTGTGCCTAATCATCACCAGCAACGAAATGGATATCCTAAAAAGGGAAGCTTTACTGAGAAGATTGCATCTGAATTAAATATACATATTAGTTTTTTGGATAAACTTGCAGTGGATTTGCTAGGTAGAAAGGATATGGTCATTTTGGACACATTTCATATTGCTCTCTAAAGTGTGCTTGGGAAGATTTATATGATCTTGTGCTCAGTGTAGTAAGTAGAACTAAGAGAAAATTTACACAATAATGATTACACTGTCCAATAAATCAGTGTTAAAAAGATATCAGAATGTTTACCAGTACAATGATCAAAATTCTGCTCTAGACTCACTCTAGGCTAGAGTACTGGTAGTAAAGCATTTTTTCTTCCTTTATGTACAGAGGCAATAAACTGTAAGTGTGGAGTGAGGTGTATGTTGTTAAACATGGCAAATGTGTTGCTTGTTTTGTTCAACTATACTTTCTTCCCACGGAGGTTATGAGTGGGAGGTGGGAAAGGTGGTCATTGGGAAGTGACATTAATGTTTAAAAATCAGTAAGACATTAATTTACAAAGTAAAAGTGTACCAATCCACAGTTCCACCAACTATATAGTAACTCTCTTCTCCTTCCCAACCTCATGTACATTGACAAAAATATATCCTATTCATCTTAATGTTCATAACGAACATGTTCTGATTAGAGAACTGGAGCTTTTTTTTATATTAGGGAATGTGTATTATTAGTCTTGTTATAGATTCTGAATGTCAGACCTTAATCTGATATAGTACAACAATTTTTTTTTTCTCAATTTGTTTTTTCTTTTGACTCTGGAAAGATTGCTTTTTGCTGTACAAAGTCTGTTTATTTTGTAATTTTGTAATCAAACATTAGTTTTGTCTTCAGTTATTTCTGCTTAGATAAAAGTGTCCCTTTTCTCCACAGTTGATACAAACATTTGTCTCCTAGTTTAAGAAAAAAATTAAATTGCTTTAAAATTAGGAGTTTGTGGTTAAGTAATTTTTTTTTGCTTACAGCTACCGAGTTTATCCAGCAGTTTTTTAAAATAATGATTCCTTTCTCTAGCATTTTTAAAGTGTGGGTTTACAAAACAGTATTATTAATTTCTGCTGTGTGGTAGGCACTGTGCCTAGTACTGGGGATACAAAGAAAGGCCAAACAGCAGAACCAAAATCTGAAAGCTCAAACATCAGGGTCAGATAGACAGTATGGGGCAGAGGCTAGTCCTCTATTCCCTACCCCAGGTTGTCTCTCATTCTTTAACAGTATTCTTAAAATTTTTTTAAAAATTATTTTCTGTTCCAAATTCTCTCCTTTGCTCCACTCCCTCCCTAACCCATTGAGAGAGCAAGAAATATGACACCCTTCATACATAGAGTCATGCAAAGCATATTTTGCATTAGCTATATTCCAGGGGGGGAAAGCAAGAAAAAGGTGCTTCATTCTATACTCTGAGTCCATCAGTGTGTGTTTGTTATACTCTCCTTTCAGATAAGAATGAAATTTTTACCTGCTCCTCTTAGCCTATTTTTCTTGTTTGTATATTTTTTTAATGATGAGAAATTGCAAGTTCCACCTCCTTCTTCCTCCTTTCTATACATCTTTTTTTTTTAATTCTCCCTTTATCTTCCTCTTTTTAAACCCCTCTGAATAGAACCTGTTCCTCATTTTTTAATTAAAAAAAACTGTTATCAGTGTCGTTAGTAGATATTAAAGTTCTGGAAGGATGCTTCTGTCTTTTTCTCTATTAGAATGTTATTACTTCATTATCATACAACTCCCTCTAATTACTCAAAAAAATTTATCTTTCTAGATTTCTCTTGACTTTGTGTTTGCATTTCAGAGTTACTACTCATCTCTCCTTTTTTCATCAGAAATGCTTGAAAGTCCAATCCATAAAAGGTCAATTTTTTTCTCTGAAGGATTGTGAGAGCAAGTTATTATTCTTTTTTTTTTTTTTTTTTTTTTTTTTGGTGAGGCAATCAGGGTTAAGTGACTTGCCCAAGGTCACACAGCTAGTGTCGTGTCTGAGGCCGAATTTGAGCTCAGGTTTTCCTGACTCCAAGGCTGGAGCTCTATCCATTGCGCCATCTAGCTGCCCCAGCAAGTTGTTTTTGATAGTAAACTTATTTATCTTGCTTTTTGGAGTACTATGTTCCAGTATCTCTCATTTATGGTAGAAGCTGCCAAGTTCTGTGTGATTCTAACTGTAGTTTCTTGGTACTTGAACTGCTTCTCTCTAGAATATTTTTTCTTTGATTCTCTGGATTTTAGCCGTGACACCCCTAGAACTTTCCTATTTTGGATGTGATCAGCAGGTGATTAGTGGTTTCTTTGTAATTTTTACTTTGTCCTCTGATTCGAAGAGATCTGAGCAGTTTAAATTTAGGATTTTTTTTTGGAAGATAGCATCCAATCTTTTTCTTAAATCTCGATTTTTAGGAAGTCCAATGATTTTTATATTATCTTTTCTTGGCTTATTTTCCAGGACACTTGTTTTTGATATCAGGTACTTGACATTTCCTTCCATTTTTTTTTTCTTCAGCCTTTTAATTTTGTTCTAATAATTTTTGCTGCCTCATGGATTTTGATTTCTATTTGGTTAATTCTAGTTTTCAAGGATTTCATTTTTTGGATATGATTGACCATTTTCTTTTCCAAGCTATTTATTCTTTTTAATTCTTCCAGAGCCTTTATCATATTTTCTTCTGCTTAATTTCTTCTAAGTATTTATGTAGTTCTTGTGGAAAATTCATTTTTTTCCTTTGAATCTTTGCTTGCAGTTCTGGAATTATTCTCTCTTTGGGAATCACGAGATCTGCAATAATTTTTTTATGCTGGTCAGTTGTCTTTGTTTTATCGTGTACCCAGCGTTTGTTCTTGAGTTGAGATGTGTCAAGGCCAGACCTCAACCTCTACTGTGCTTTTGGATGGGGTGGTGAGTCATGTTTGGTCTTTCTCTGTGCTGACCTCTGTCTCTTGGGGTTTAAGCCCACCTGGACAGTACCTGTTCAGAGTACTGGATCTTCAGAGCCGTCTGCCTTATCAGGATGGAGTGCTAGGCCCTCAGAGCCCTGGGGTGTGTCTGAATGCTATTGAGTCAATCCTTGCCGCTCCCCAGGGCTTTCGAGAACCTCACCCTGAGGCTTTCTGGGAGTCCTTCCCTCTCATTGTCTTGGGAAACTGCCTCTGGCTTAAGGATTTGTGTTCCTAAAGTCTTGGCTTGTTTACTTGGAGCTAGGTCTGGCTTTACTGGTGGCTTACTTTCATTTTGCCGTTTGCTGAGTTATTGTGCAGTTCTGGGCTAGAAGCCACTACTGTAGTTTGTTATTATTCAGACTGATGCAAATTTTGAGTTTTTGGTGGAGTAGGTATGTGGGAGTGGGGTGGTTTGCTTCTTCTTCAGTCAGCTATCTTGGCTGTGAAAGTCTTGTTCTATATCAATTTATTGCTTTAATTGGACAGTTGATATATACATCTCCCTTTGGACTCCACCAGTTCATCTGGTTTTGCCTCTTTCTACTCTGCTTCTGTATTTGAAATGTTGGTTCTCTGAGATTAAAAAAAATGTTTTATCTTTTGTTTTTATACCAGCTTCATTTCCAAGTATCTCTTTCTCCTTCCCTTCCTGGAGAACCATCCCTTCTAGCTAAACAATTTAAAAAGACAAAGAAAAAAGCATATGAATACAATTACTACCTAATATATAAAGAATCTGACTGCAGGCATAGTGCTTCACCCTCGTAATCTTCTACCTCTGCGTGGAAGGAAGGGATGTGCATTTTTTCTACTAAAGTTTGATATTTAAAGCTTTTCACAAACTGCCTTGTCCCCACCTTTCCAGTCTTTCCCTTCATGTACTCTGTAATCCAATGATATGGATTGCTGATCTTTTTTTTGAATAAGACATTCCATCTGTGCCTTTGCATTGTGCCAGTGCTCAGTGAGTGCCTTTATCTCTTCTTAGTTTTTCTGGCTTCCTTCAAGATTCATATCAGGGGCCATCTTCTGCAAGAAGCTTTTGCTGATGCCTCTAGCTGCATTAATAATGCCTTTCCCTTTCATATTGTCTTACATCTGTCTTGTTTGTCTTACATATACCTAGTTATTTCCATGTGGCCTCCCCCATTAGAATGTAAGCTCTTTGAGGGCAGGGACTGTTCTTTGTTGTTGTTGTTTGCCTTTCTTAAATCCTCAGTACTTAGCTTGTTGGCTGACTAATATTTATGGTGACATAACTTTTAAAACAGACTGCAGCCAAGAACAGAGCCTATGTTCACATCTGTAGAGGCTATATTCAGAGCATCTGTGTCGACTTGGAAAGCAGCCTTAGTGACCAGGCTACTCTACTGTACCATCACTGAGGCCACAGTTTTCCGTCTTGCTGATAAGGCTGTAATGATGTACTTCATCATATGCTGTGATGAGTTAGATTATGAGAGAGCTTATAGGATCATCGCTCTACCGTTGGGAAGGACCTTTAGAGGCCACTGAGTCTCATCTGCGCATTTTACAGATGAAGAAACTAAGTCGTGGGGAGGTTATTTGATATAACAAATAAATGTTTGAGGTGGGATCTGAACCCAGGTTTTCCTGATTCCAAGATCAAGGTTCTGTCTACTGATCATCTCTTTTTTTACGTGTTTGTAAACCAAGTATTTAGAAGTCTGTTGTGGAATTTTATTAGAGATGAGTGTGAAATATGTAGTCTCTATGTAGCTCCTGAATAACAAAAGAAATGATTAGAAAGGTCATCTGCCATACATACATACATACATACATACATACATACATGTATTATTCTGACATAGATCCTGGTTTATTTCTCTTTCCTCTGTACGTCAGTAAATTTTGTGCAGGCAGATACTTGGAAATAGATTGGGCTAAGGGGGTAGAAATTTTGTAGAAAGAGTTGTCTTCTTTGCCTGAGAATGGAAAGGCAGGATCTATAGTGCCATGTTGCCCCATCTCTTAGAGGAAACAGTGCTCTGGGATTTGAAGGGCAAGTAGCAGCAGGGTCTTAATCTCACTCGAAAAGGTGCCACTACATCACTAGGAAGTAGTGTGTCATGGTGAACTTTCCCATAGAAAATTTCTCTTTCCTTTCTTTGTCTGGAAGTGGTCCCCGAATAGGACAAAGCCCGCTGTTCTCTGTGAATGCCAACTGGGAACAATGTTTCTGAACTGGTGGTTCAGAGCCAGCTACTGAAGGGAGATTACTACCCCAAGCACATTCTTCATTTTCATGTATACTTTAGGGTAATGACCCTGCTTATTTCCTTTTTTTGGGTTGTGACTCCAGGGTACAGTGAGAAGAAGAATACAAATGGAGGTTTGGCAAGAAAGAGCATATGTTTAGTTTGGCTTTTCTACCCCCAAATGAGTGCATTGTTTATGCTGCCATCAGATTTCAGGCCAGGAGCAAGAGGTCCATTATTTAAGAAGTTTCGAAGCTATTGCTGTTCTAGGGACTGGTCTTGGGAAAGGGCAAAGAGCTGGTTGGTAGAGTCTTTTCCTGAAACTTTTATACTTGAACAGTTCTTGGCCTTCTTCTGATACGGCTCCCAAAGAGCGTGGTTGTTATAAAATGAACATTAGACAATTCACATCTACTGTCCACCTTGTCAGTACTCAGTAAATATTCATTCATACTAGATACCTACCCTTAATTCTGTCTGGGTCTTATTTTCACTTTTGTATACCTTGAGTTTCTAACAGGAGGCAATGACCAAAATTTCCACAGTATAGAAAAAGGTTGATGCTCCCATACTCACTGAATAAGTAACCTACATTTCTTCCCAGTCTATATGTAGAACATAATGACTCAACATACCTTATTTTGTTCATTTCTTTGGCTTGGCATAGGATGAAATGATATGAAATATTCTTAACCTTGTTTGAGATGTGATCAGTAATAAATAGAAGTTTGTTGACTAAATAGTTCCTTTTAGTAATTAGGGTATGTTAAGTTCTGTTTTGGAGGATTGACTTATATAATATGTTTTATTTTCTTAGGATCTTGATGGAAAATTAATTCTGTGGTTTGAATGTCAGCAATTGAATCCAATACGAAGTTTTTTAACCTGGTGGAGAAACAGGGTGGTAGGGAGGCAGGGTAGGTGGAAATCTGGAAATGACCAGTATTTAATCTCTTAGGAACTCCCTGTCATATCCACAGCAATCATTTCAAGCTTGTATGTCTGCGTTTCTGTTTTCTCCTCCACCTCATATGACCATATCTCTTACTTTGCCTATCAGAGGCAATTCTTTCAACCTTCCTCAGACTCTGTTCATCTGTCCTCTGTTCATCTGAGCTCCTTTTCTGACTGATTTCTCCCTTTCACTGCCTGAATTTATTTAGAGTTAGTAGTTTGTTTGAATTGCTTACATTTCTCATTTACAGTCTCTTGAAAATTGGCTTTTGCCTCTACTATTTTGTTGAAACTGCTTTCTGGGATCATCAACCAACAAATCCTATATTATCAATCCCATATCAATAAATCATTATCTCTCCCCTGTATGTAGGCTTTGTCTTCTACTTTATTTTCCCTTTACATACTCTTCTCTAATGATTTCATCTGTTTTCGTGATTGGTTGACTCCCACATGTTTATTTCTAGTTTTTCCTGTAGCTAGTACCCTATATCTTTCTTCCCTTTCATTGCCATGCTTCTAGACAGTAATATGCTTTCATTTCCTTGATTTCTTACCATCCTAACAATTTTCAGCCTCCTACGGTCTTGTTCTTCATTCTACCATTCTACTGAAATTAATTTCTCAAACGTTACAAATGGTCCCTTTCTCTTTGCAGTCTTGGGCATCAGTGATCCTTGTGGTCTAGATAGTCTCTTTTTTGGCTTCCATGATGCTGTTCTTTGCTGATTTTCCTCATACTCGGCTGAATGCTTCTCCTCAGTTGCATTTGCTGCATTATTACCTCTTTTTCCCCCTAAGTGCAAGTGTGTTCACCAAAGCCTTGTCTGGGATGCTCTTTATTCTCTCCCTTGGTTTAATTATCTTATTTGGTTTTAATTATATTTATATATAATATATATATATCTTCTTCTAGTGATATATTCATTCCTAATCTCTTTTCTTGTATTATAATCATACATAACTCACAGTCAAAAGGATATTTCTACTTACATGTCCCATCAACATTTCAAATTAAAAACCTCAAAAAGAGAACCAAACATCTGTTACCTCGAAACCAGGATTATTTAACCTGAGAGTCCATGAACTTGTTTCTTAAAAAAAATTTTTGATAACTATTTAAATAAATGGTTTCCTTTCTAGTCCTGTATATTTAATGTGTTTAAAAGCTTTATTCAGGGAAAGGTTCCATGGACTTTAACAAACCACCAAAGGGGTTAAGAACCTACTTTATTCTTTTTCCGAACTTCCCCTTTTCTGTTAAAGATATTATCATCTTCCTGGTTTGCAAACTCAGCATCATTCTTGAGTTTTCTGCTCTTCCATCCTCCATATCCATTTATTTGCCAGGCCTTGTACATCTTGCATATATTCCCTTCTCTTTATTCATATGGCCATTATCCAAATTTAGGTCCTTAACATTTGTTGTCTGGACTAGGATAATCTGATTGGTCTTGCTGGTTTCACTTTCTTCCTTCCTACTCTTATCTTCTACAGAGCTGCTAAAATAATCTTCCTCATCTATGTCAGATCTTGCTTGCTTAAAAACCTTATTGCTTCCATGATAAAATATAGACTTTTCAGCATGGTATTTATGATCCTACAGGTGGCTCCAAGTTATGTAGCCAGCCATATTTCACATGACTCTATATTCTCTATGTTCCAGTCAGTGGGCAACTAGTTGTTTGCTGAAATTAGTGTTCTGTCTCCTGCTTTTGTACATTTCTATAACCTGCCCCCCATGCCTGAAATTTCATTCTTCCTCATCTTGGCTTCCCAGAATCTTCATCTGTCTTCAAGACTGACCTGAAGGAGGTGGCAGGGACAAGGCAGTGAGTCGCCTGTGCTCTCCCCAGAACCCTTCTGAACACCTTTAAATCATGCCATAAAACAATTCCTGGAGTAGCAGAACCCATGAAAGGGCAGGGTAAAATAATTTTCTAACCAAAGATGACCTAAAAGGTCAGCAGGAAAGGTCTGTCGCACTGGGGTGAGAGTGCAACACAGTCCAGGGCAGGCTGTGCCAGCGCAGCTCCATCTCCAGCAAACCAGGAACAGGCCTTGGGAGCCACTGAATCTGTAACTCACAGATGGTAATGGAGTCAAACAACTGATTGGGAGGTTACAGGGATCTCTTTGCTAGCACTGGGGGCAGGATTCTGTTGTTTTACCCATACTCAGGTCTGGCTCTAAGTCTGGGTGGCAGTCCCAGGGCGAAGAGTAGCTCTAGCACACCAGAGCTTGAAGGCCTCAGTGAAGCAAGGACCCTTGTCACACACAGTTCCAGGGCAGAAAAGAGTTCTTGTGGTTGCTTACACACCAGAGAACAGGCCAGGAGAGTAGTAAACACCTCTCCATAGATCACACCACCTTGGAAGAGTTGAAAACTTAGAGGTCCCTAGAATTATCTCTGAAAACAGCTGCACAAAAACCCTGAAGCTTGGGACAGTGCACCCTTTACCTTGGAAGCAAAGTCCCACTTTGAAAAGTTAAAAGGCAAGAAGACGACTGGAAATATGAGTAAACAACAGAAAAAAAATTCTGACAATAGAATTGTCTCTATAGTGACGAGGAAGATCAAAACACACTCAGAAGAAGAAAACAAAGTCAAAACTCTTAGATCCAAAGCCTCCAAGAAAAGTATGAAGGGCTCAAAAAGGAAAATCAAGAGAGGTAGAGGAAAAATTGGTAAGAGAAATGAGAGTGATGCAAGAGAATCATAAAAAGTGATTCAACAGCTTGGTAAAAGAGACACAAAAATACTGAAGAAAATAACACCTTAAAAAAACAGATTAGGCCAAATGATAAAAGAGGTATAAAAAGCCAATGAGGAGAAGAATGCATTGAAAAGCAGAATTGGCCAAATGGAAAAAGAAACACAAAAATTCACTGAAGGAAAAAAAACTCATTAAAAAGGAAGATTGGCCAAATGGAAAAGGAGGTACAAAAGCTCGCTGTATTGTATACATTGATTGTAAAAATTGATGTATAAAATAAAACATTTCTTTTTAATGTCAAAAAAAAGAAAAGAAAAACAACTAACTCAGAAAATAGATCCAGGAGAGATCATTTTAAAATTATTGGACTACCTGAAATGTATGATTAAAAAAAAAAAGATTCTAGACATCATCTTTCAAGAAATTATCATGGAAAAGCGTCCTGATATTTTAGAACCAGAGAGTAAAATAGCAATTGAAAGAATCCATTAATCACTTCTGGAAAGAAATCCAAGATGAAAACTTTCAGAAATACTTTAGCCAAATTCCAGAGCTCCCAGATCAAGGAGAAAATACTGTAAGCAGCTAGAAAGAAACAATTCAAGTACTGTGGTGCCACAGTCAGGATAACAAAATGTAGCAGCTTCTACATTAAAAGATCAGTTGGAATGTGATATTCCAGAGGGCAAAGGAGCTGGGATTACAACCAAGAATCACCTACCTAGCAAAACTGAGTATAATTCTTCAGGAGGGGAAAATGGATGTTCAATGAAATAGAGAACTTTCAAGCATTCTTGATGAAAAGACCAGAGCTCAATAGAAAATTTGACTTTCAGATCTAATACTCAAGAAGCATAAAAAGGTAAACAGCAAAGCAAAATCATAAAGTTGAACTTTTATATTTCTGCATGAGAAGATGATATTTATAAGCCATAAGAACTTTCTCATTACTAGGGCAGGTAGAAGGATTATATATAGACAGAGGGCACAGGTATGAGTAGAATATGAAGGGATGATATCTAAAAAATAAAATTAAGGGGTGAGAGAGAGGAATGCACTGGGAATAACGGAAAAGGAAAAGAAGAATGAGGCGAGTTGTCTCGCATAAAAGAGATAAGAAAAAGCTTTTACAGTGGAGGGGGTGAGGAGGGTGAGTGAGTAAACCTTACTTTCATTAGAATTGGCTGAAAGAGGGAATAACATACACACTCAATTGGGTATAGAAATCTGTCCTACTCTACAGGAAAGTAGGAAGGGAAGGGGATAAGAGAAGCGGGGAAGGGTGATAGAAGGAAGGGCAGATTGGGAGAAGTGGTAGTCAGAAGCAGTACGCTTGTTGAGGAAGGACAGGGTGAAAGGAGACAATAGAGTAAGCAGAGGGGGAAATAGGATGGAGGGAAATATAATTAGCAGTTGTGACTGTGAAAAAAAAATTTGAAGCAATTTTCTCTGATAAAGGCTTCATTTCTCAAACATACAAAGAACTGAGTCAGATTTATAAAATCTCAAACATATAAACAACTGAGTCAGATTTATAAAAGTAAGAGCCATTCCCCAACTGATAACTGATCAAAATATATAAACACTTCTCAGATGAAGTAATCAAAGCTATCTGTAGCCATATGCAAAAATATTCTAAGTCACTATTGATTGGAGAAATGCAAATTAAAACAATTCTGAGGTACTACCTCATACCTATTAGATTCGCTAATAGGACAGAAAAGGAAAATGACAAATCTTGAAGGGGATGTGGGAATAATGAGACATTAATGCACTGTTGGTGAAATTGTGACCTGATTCAACCATTCTGTAGAGCAATTTGGAACTATGCCCAAAGGGCTATAAAACTATGCACATTCCCTTTGACCTAGTAATACCGCTACAAGGTCTGTATCCCAAAAGAGGTAAAAAACAAAAAGGAAAAGGACCAATATGTACAAAAATATTTGTAGCAGCTCTTTTCTGATGGCAAAGAATTGGAAATTGAGGGGGTGCTCATCAATTGGGGAATGACTGAACAAATTGTGGTGTGTGATTGTGGTGGAATATTATTGTGCTATAAGAAATGATGAGCAGGATGCTCTCAGAAAAATCTGGAAAGACTTGCATGAGTAGATGCAAAGTGACGTATACAGTGTACAAAGTAACAGCCATATTGTAAGATGGTCAACTGTGAATGACTTAGCTATTCTCAGTAACACAATGATCCAAGACAACTCTGAAGGACTTATGATGAAAAATGTTATCCATCCCCAGAGAAAGAACTGATGGTATCTGAATACTGATGGAAGCACATTTTTTTTTACTTTATTTTTTTTGAGTTTTTTTATATGAGTGTATGTTTTCTTTCACAACATGACTGATATGAAAATATGTTTTGCATGACTACACATGTATAACCTATATTGAATTGCTTCCCTTCTCACTAAAGGGGGTGGGGAGGGAGGAAGGGATAAAATTTGGAACTCAAAGTTTTAAAAAGGAATGTTAAAAATGGCTTTTACATGTAACTGGGGAAGAATAAAATACTAAACAAACAAAAAATACTGACCTAAGGCAAAGAAGCTCCTTTCTTGATCTACCTCTATTTGGCTAGTTGTTCATACTCTCTTCTCCATCTTACCCTGAATTTTCTTTGGTGTACGTGCTGTATCACCCCACATATTGGACTGTGGTTCATTGGAAGGTACTTGAGCTAGAGAAACGTATTTCTTTCCCCCATTTCTTGCTGGTGGGGCAACCTGATATGATAAAAAGAGCACTAGTGTTGGTGTCTAAAGACCTGGGTTCAAGTTCTGCCTCTAACTCTAATTGTGATTGTAAACTAATTACTTAATTGTTTTGATCCTCAGTTTTTCACATCTTTAAAGTGGGGATAGTTTTTGTACTACCTCTTTGTTTCATGAGTTGTGCATAGATATCATAGAGGAAGTGCGTCATCAGAAAAGGAGATGGGCCAGTTTTTTGTATTTTGGGGGTTTTTTTGGTTAAGAGCAAGGGATGTGTGTTCTGCAGTAGTGCCTGTGAAATGTAGGAAGACCTAAAGAAGCAGATTGGGTAACTAAGGGGTTAAACCTGATTTCTTTAAATAAACTGGCAAAATGGGCATAGAATTAAAGAGTAACTAGGAACTTTAGAAAACTGTTATCTCTAAAACCCTGGTGTAGCAATTCAGTTGTTGAACCTTTAGTATCTTAAAACACTAAATCTCAATGAGGCCAGTTTCAGTGGTGATACATAACTGTCAGCCTACTTAATATTAGTTCTGATTTGTAGCCAGCCATTTCAGCTCTAGCCAGTTAGCTACTTAAGGATTACTCTGTGCTAATTGGGTTGTTTCTCTCTTCCTCCTTGTCTCCTCCAGTTTCCTTTTCTGCAGATGGTATTTAACATCAGTGCCACCCACAGTGTACCTGGCTAACCACCTGTTGAATTCCGTGATGGCAACAAGGTGACATGAGCTGAGGATGACCCTGACTGAAAAACTGCGTGACAAGATATCGCGGGCATTTTATAGCCACGGGCTTTTTTGTGCATCCTACCCTATTCCTATCATTCTCTTCACTGGCTTCTGTATCTTAGCCTGTTGGTAAGTCTCAGTGTGAAAATAATTCATCGTCATTGCGTGAATATTTAATAGTTGTGCCATGAAGTGCAAACTTTTTTTGATCTTGATTGCCTCTAAAGGCTTTGAATTTATTTGAGACTTCTTTGTTTCCTCCTACTCCCCTGCTACCATGTGGTTTATATATAAGTCACTTGGAACTTAATAAGGAAACTCTTTTAGAAGGGTAAGTTTGTTCTCTCTTACTTCTAGAACCAAGTATAAACTCCTGTGTTTAAACCCTTAAAGCCCTTCATAATTTATCTCCAACCTCCGAGGGGGTAAGGTGCAGATTACTTGTGACAAGAATAATGTTGATATGGTTTCATTTTGTTGCAGCACGGGTCATGTATGTTTGCTTCTTCTCACAGTGGGCTGACTCAGAATGTCAGGCCCTGACAAGATGAAACTGTTTGAGCTGGTTTCTTCACCTTAAGTTAGTGCTCTAATATTTATAAATACTAAATTTCAGTTCAAACACATGTTTCGTTGCTTTCTTTTGTTGTATTTTTATTTCTGTGGTTTTAAAAAATGGATGTTATTCTAAGGAAATATGCAAAAATAACTTACAGAGCACACTTGAATGATTGTTAGAGATATTGCAGTAGTTTTTGGTGTGGGAAAGTCAAGTATTTTAAGTCTACAACATATACAACATATCTACAAAAAAGAATATTACATCTTATTCCACAGTAAATTCACGGTGTACATTCATCCTGACTATTAATGATCATACCATAAAAAAAATGAAAGAGGAGATAATATAATTTTGGTAGTTATAATTAGGAGATGCATTCTTAACTAAACAAGGGATAGAGGCAATGCAAAATAGAAAATAGATCACTTTGATGAAACCAGAAAGCTTCTATACAAAATTAATGCATCTGGGATAAGAAGAAAGGAAGTGTTCAAATGAGAAATATTTTTTTAATCAAATATCTTGGATGTGATTTTGAAAGTATCCAAAACATATAGACAACTAACAGAATATAGAAGCCCAAAAGCTATTTCCTGCAGATAAGTGATCAAAAGATATGTACAAACTGTTTTCAAAAAAAAATTGCAAACTGTTAACAAACATGTGAAAGAATGCTCTAAATCACTAGCAGTAATAGAAATTTTAAAAAATGGAAACACTTCTCACACCCAGAAAATTAATACAGATAAAAATGATGGGAATAATTAAAATTGGAGTAGTAGCTAAGAACTAATGAGCTGTTGGTGGAGCTGTGAATTAGTACAGTCATTTTGGAACTATGCAAGTAAAATGGGAAAAAAGATGTCTACATCTTTTGCCCCAGGCATATCCTTCAAAGAAGTCATTGATAAAAAGGAAGTCCTCAAGTACACCAAAGTATTTGTAGCAGGACTTCTTGTGGCAGCAAAGAACTGGAAACAAAATGGTGCCCATTGATTGGGGAATGGCCAAAATAAATTACGGTACATGAATGTAATGGAATATTATTGTATTGTAAGAAATGATAAATATCAGTACTGAGAGGCATAAAAGAACTTAGATGAACTAATGCAAAGTGAAATAAGCAGAGCCAATGTTGTTCAGTTGTATCCAATTATTTATGACCTCATTTGGGGTTTTCTTGGCAAACATACTGGAATGGTTTGCCATTTCCTTCTCCAGCTCATTTTACAGATGAGGAACTGAAGCAAACAGGGTTAAGGGACTTACTCATGGTCACACAGCTAGTGAGGGTCTGAGGCTGGATTTGAACTTGGGTCCTCTTAATTCCAGGCCTGGTACTATATCCGCTGCAGTACCTAGCTACCTTTTTCTAATCTCCTTTCTCTTAAGTTGGTGTCTTCTTTGCTGCCTCTAGATGTTTTGACTTGCCAATGTTCTTGTAAATTGTAGCTGTCAAATGACCTGTATCCACTATCTTGGAAACCCACAAACAATCTGAGAACTTTACTATTGAAGGATATTACTGTTACTGACTTTGAGAAATTGCTTTTCTTTCTCTGTTCATGATAAGTGAATGTTACTGAGAATATTTCCTCATCTTAGTCATTTGTCTAATTTTTAGTTTTTTTTAAGGCTATTATCTTCAGTTAATCTTTAAGTGATACTGAATTCTTCTGCATATCCAGACATTAAGCAGATTTGTTTTGGAACTTTGTGTATTTGTTTGGGTGATCAGCATTTAAGCTTCAGAAATTTCATGCTGCACAAGATAAGATTCTTTTCAAAGTATTGTGTAATGTCATGTATTAATAACCCCAGCCTCAACTTTTTTTCACTTCTGGGCAGCCAAACCAGCTCATCTCTGCCAATGGAAATTATATCTATTCTTCAAAGACTAGCTTAGAATGTTACTTCCTGTTTTAAGCTTTCACTGATCCTTCCCTTGTTGCTCTCAGAAATGATATTATCCATTTCTGAACTCAAGACTGTTTATGCCATGTTTATGTCACTTACCTTATACTACCTTATTTGATATACATAGGTTATCTTCCCCACAGGTGCTATATTCCTAGAGAGAAAGAATTCTTTTACATCTTCCATAGGATTTGACAGGATCCTCCAAATTAAGTCAGCATGTACTTGGGAAAGTGGTCTCAGGGGAGGACAAAGAAAACCGAGTTGGAAAATACAGCTTGACATCAAGAAATAAGAATATAGAACCTTACCGACTATTTATTTATTTGACAATATCAATAATAGCTCATTTATATAGAACCTTAAGGTTTGCAAAGCATTTTATAAGTATTACCTCATTTCATCGTTACAACAACTTTGGGAGGTGGGTGCTATTATTGTTGCCATTTTACAGATAAGGAAACTGAGACAAACAGAGGTTAAGGGATTTGCCCAGAGTCACTTAACTAGTAAATGTCTGAGTTCAAATTTGAACTTAGTTCTTCCTGACTCCTGTGCACTAAGCACTTCCTGACACTCTATGCACTAAGCCACATAGATGCTTCTATTAATATTTTACAGGTTTTTTGTTGGACTGTTTTATAAATCGATGGTCATCCATTTTAGTGTTCTAAGAGTACACATCATGAGTGGTGTTGTGGAGGGTTTCACTGCTGTAAATATGTTCTTCCCAGTGAGTGTAGGTTTCAGGATTCCAGAATGTCTCTGCACGTCCACAGCCACAGCTTTCTTCTGGAAGGTTTTGTGCTTGATGTGGCTTCTCTTTTTATGTGTCTCTTGAGTCTTGTATTTGAAGGTCACATTTTCTGTCGCGCTCTTTTTATCAGGAAGGTCTGGAAGTCCCCTATTTCACTGAATGTCCATTTCCTCCCTTGAAAGATTATGCTCAGTTTGATTGTAATCCAAGTTCCTTTGCCTTATGGAATGTTGTATTCCATGCCCTCTGATCTTCTAATGTAGAAGCTGCAAGGTCCTGTGTAATCCTGACTGGTTCCATGATATTTAAATTGTTTCTTTCTGGCTATTTTCTTTTTGATTTGGTAATTTTGGAATTTAGCTACTATATTCCTTGGTGTTTTCAGTTTGGGATCTCTTTCAGGAGGTGATTGCTAGATTCTTTCGATGACTAATTTACCTTCTGGTCCTAGGACCTCAGGGAAGTTTTCTTTGATGATTTCCTGAAGGCTGCTGTCCAGGCTCTTTTTTTCATCATGATTTTCAGTTAGACCAATAATTTTTAAATTGTCTCTTCTGGATCTATTTTCCAGGTCAGTTGTTTTAGCAAGGAGGTATTTTACGTTTTTTTTTTGGTATTTTTTCATTCTTTTGTTTCTGTTTGACTGATTCTTGCTCTCTCATAGTCATTAGCTTCTACTTGCCCCATTATAATTTTTAAGGAGTTGTTTTCTTCTGTTAGATTTTGTACCTCGTTTTCCATTTGGCCCATTTTACTTATTTTTTTCTGGTTTAAATAACTTTATATTGTTTTTATTAATTTATTTTGATTTATCAACACTCACTTCCATAAGCTTTTGTGTTTTAAATTTTTCTCCACTTCCCTCCCCAAGACAGCACTCATTCTGATATAGGCTATACATATAGATTCCTATTAAACGTATTTTCAGGGGCAGCTAGGTGGCGCAGGGGGTAGAGAACTGGTGTTGGAGTCAGAAGGACCTGAGTTCAAATCTGACCTCAGACACATAACACTTACTAGCTGTGTGACCCTGGGCAGGTCATTTAACCCCATTGCCTAACCAAAAAAAAAAAAGTTCTGTCTTCTCATTTTGGGGGCAGCTAGGTGGCGCAGTGAATAGAGTTCTGGCCTTGGAGTCAGGAAGACCCGAGTTCAAATCCAGCCACAGACACTTAACACTTACTAGCTGTGTGACCATGGGCAAGTCACTTAACCCCAATCGCCTCATCAAAAAGCAAAAAACAAAACAAAAAAAAAAACAACGTATTTTCAGATTAGTCATGTTGTAAGGAGGAATTAGAACCAATAGAAGGAACCACAAAAAAGAGGAAACAAAATAAAACAGAGGGGAAAAAAGAGTGAATAGTATGCTTTGATTTGCATTCAAACTCCATAGTTCTTTCTTTGGATGTGGATAGCATTTTCCATCATGAGACTTTTGGAGATGTCTTTGATCCTTGCATTGCTGAGAAGGGCTAAGTCTTTCAAAGTTAGTCATCGTACAATGTGGCTGTTACTGTGTACAATGTTCTCCTGGTTCTGCTCATTGTCTCACTCAGCATCAATCCATATAAGTCTTACCAGGTTTTTCTGAAGTCCTGCTGCTCATAATTTCTTATAGCACAGTAGTATTCCATTACATTCATATACCACAACTTGTTTAGCCCTTCCCCAATTGATGGACATCCCCTCAATTTCCAATTCTTTGCCACAACAAAAAGAGCTGTTATAAATATTTTTGTACATGTACATGTCCTTTTCCCATTTTTATGATATCTTTGGGATACAGCCCTAGAAGTGCTGGATCAAAAGTTATGCACATTTTTATAGCCCTTTGGGCATAGTTCTAAATTGTTCTTCAGAATGGTTGGATCACTTCACAACTCCACCAACACCTATTTTACTTTTTAAGGAGTTCTTCTCTTCAGTGAGTTTTTGTGCCTCCTTTTCCATTTGGCCAATTCTACTTTTTAGGGACTTATTTTCTATAGTTAATTTTTGTCCTTCCTTTTCCAAACTATTGACTCTTTCTCACATACCTCTCATTTCTTTTCCCCATTTTTCTTCTACCTCTCTTATTTGACTTTTAAAATCCTTCTTAAGCTCTTCCAAGAAAGCTTTTTGGGCTTGAGACCAGTTCCTATTCCCCTTTGAGGTTTTGAATGTGGGTATATTAACAATGTTGTCCTCTCCTGAATTTGTGCCTTTATCTTCCCTTTCCCCAAAATAAGAATCTGTGGTCATTTTCTGTTTCTGCTTTTTGTTCATGGTGTTTGCCTATTTTCTGACTTTATACCAAAAAAAAAAATGTTGAGTTCTCCTGCTGGATGGGAAGGGGGCACTTACCCAAGCTTCTTTTCCTACTCACAGGGGCCTTGCACTTGAATGTTTGGCTCCTGGTCGCCCAGGCGTTGCACAGGGATGTTTTAATGATGGAAGTCATCAAAACAGCTTTGCCTTATGGAGTTGTGCTTCCCAGAGTTGTGTTGAGGCACGGGTGATTTTAGTGCTGGAGAGCGCCATCACCCGTGGTCATTTTCTGAGCTGGTGTCTAACAGTTCCCCTTTCTGTATTGAGGCTTGGGAGGGGTGAGGGGGGCGGGGAGAGGTCCTGGTGCTGGCACTTGCCTGTTCCGCCAACCTGGGTCTCAGGATCTCCCCCTGATATACTGAGGTGGGGCTTGCTGCTGGCTTGCTGGGACTCCCCCAGAGCGAGAGGGGCCTTTCTTGTTAATCCCCCAAGCTTCCTGAGGTACAAGACTGCTGTGCCCTGTCTTTTTTCTGGCTTGGGGTTTTTCCTGGGTTGATATTTTCTGAACTTTCAGAGATCAACCCCTTACAGACAATTTAGAAACCTTTAGAAGTGCTGAACATTGGACACACCAAATGGGAGAAAAAAAAAAGAATTTGACTGCATAATGGATGGACAGAAAGTGACTGGTTACAGATAATAGCACTTCACAATTAAAGCAACTCCAACCCAACTTTTTAAAATAAGCCTTTGACTCTGAAAAAAATTAATAGAAATAAAGATTTTAACTGTCACTTTTTCCTAGGTAAGCGTAATCAATGCAAAACATTTGTTAGAATGGCAGTTGGAAATAGTCCAGAAACTACCTCAACCAGAAAACCTACTCTTACCTATTAGAGAGAGCAACACTGGGTTAAGGTACAAACTCATATGCAAAGCAATTAGTATGCAGTGAAGCAGAAGTAAAAAACAAGACCTCTCCTCCAAGATCTAGCTAAAACTTGTGCACAATCATACTTTGTTACAAATAGCAAACTAGAGTTTGAGCTTACTTTCTGTCTGTGAACTTAATGGTTTTTATAAATACTGAGGAAATCTATTTTAGATGTCACACAAATTTAAAGGCTTTCAGGAATAAATCCTCAAGATGTCTCTAAAAGGAAAGAATCCCAAAAGAATGCAAAAGATCACTGATAGTGTTTTTTTTTTCTCAAAGACAACTAATATTTCTGCTTTCTTATTACTGTAAGATTTTTGAATTGTGTATCCATGCATTAAAGGATATCTGATTAAAAACATGAGAAATTAGTTTAGATTATGCACATCATTTTCTATACCAAATCATATTTTTATGGTTATATGACTCACTGAGAAATATAGAGAATATAAGATCAAGCTGTATTTATGAAGGAAACAAGAAATACATCTCTCATTAGGCTAAGTCACACAAGACTCCTAGAGATGAGACTCTAGATAACTGTGTTTAGCAGTGTGCTGAATATTGGCATCAAGAAAAGTGTTTAGACAGGGAGACAGATTTTACCCTAAGGTGACGAAAGGTCCTTCATGTAGTCTAAACAAAAGCAGGAATTCTTATTGTTTAAGTTCTCCAAATGTTCTGGTTGGCAGATTTTTTTTTTGTTTGGTTATTTCAGTTATTTCTGACTCTTCGTGGACCCATTTAGGGTTTTCTTGGCAAAGATACTGGAGGGGTTTGCCATTTTCTTTTCCAGCTCATTTTACAGATGAAGAAACTGAGGCAAACAGGGTTAAGTGACTTGTTCAGGGTCACATAGCTAGTAAGTGTCTGAGGCCAGATTTGAACTCAGGAAGACAAGTCTTCTTGACTCCAGGCCTGGCACTCTATGCACTGTGCTGCCCAGCTACCATCTGTTGGCAGATGACAGCACACTAATTTCTGGGATTATAGAACACCTTTAAACTTTCTTGTAGGTATTTGTATATATTGCACATTTTGATATGGATTTGTTGCTTCCACGATTGGAAGGTAAACCCCTTGTAAATAGGGATTGGTTCATTCTTTGTAGGTGTGTCTGCAGCACCTAGTACAGTCCCTTCCACATAGTAGGATCTTCGTAAATACTTGTTGCTTGATTACCTGTTTGTTTTTGGGTCACCACTTTCATTCTAGTATCCAGATTGACCAACCTTGGAGTTTCTTGGGCTCCTCCTTTTCACCCTTACATCCAGTCCAGTAGCACAGTCTCTTCAGTTCTACCTTTTTAACATGTATGACCTATGTCTCCCTCTCCCTCACAGAGTCATTGCCCTAAGTTGGGCCTTCCTCTCTTCTCATCAGGACTATGACGATTGCCTCCCCATTGGTGTTCCAGGCTCTCCCTTCTCTGAGTTCTCCTGCACACAGCTGATTGCAAAGCACAAATAAGCTGTTTGGACAAAAAAGTCCATTGGTTCCCTGCTGCCAGTAGGACCACACATAAACACCTCTGACATTAAAACACAGTCTTTATGCCCTGGCCCTAACCTGCCTTTCCAGTCTTATTTTGTTTGGCTTACCTTCTCAAATTATGTAGTAGAGCCAAACTGCCTCTCTGTTTTCCCACCTCTGTGCCTTGGAACAAGGGTCCACTCATGCCTCTAGTACATGCCTCCTCCCCTACCTCCTCCAAGCCTTGTGTTGCACAGCTCAACTCAGGTACTGCCTTCCACATGAGACTCCTCCCTCTTATAATGACTTTTTCTCTCTTTTGGATTAATTTGGAATGTGTGCATGTGTATATGTCGACTCCCTGAAATCAGGGACTGTTTTGTTGTTTCCCCAGTGTCTAGCATTTGCACTTGATTGATCTAACTTGATTGCACTTGATTGATCTAACCAGTTTTATTGCAAAAATAAAGTGAATGGAATGTACACTTTGTTTAGGCTGCCACATTCAGTGGTGCTAGAGATAGGTGCTAGAGATAGACAGTGAACTGGACCCAGAATTAAGTAAGAAGGGGAGATATGGCAGGGTTACAAGGTTGAGAACTGCATGGTTTCCAGTGATCCATACTTTTCACTGCTATGTAAGTCCATTTCTTTAGCACTGATAATACCTCAATGAAAAAATTTAGCTAAGCTAGTTAGCAAGCATTATCAACTATTCTAGGCACTGTAGTAATCTTATTTGGTCCTTAAAACATCCCTGGGAGGTAGATGCTATTATTATTCCTATTTTACAGTTGAGGAAACTGAGGCAGATTTGCTTCCAGAGGCCAGATTTGAATTTAGACCTTTCTGACTCTAGGCCCATTGTTCGAACTACTGTGCCACCCAGCTGTTTAGGAAGAGACTAGGTTATGAAAAGCTTCAAATACCAAGGACTTTATATTTAACTTTGGAGGTAATAGATAGTCATTGAACTATGCTTTGGAAAAAACCACTTTGATAGCTGAGTGCTGAAGCTGTATTAGAGAGGTAGATTTGTTGTAGGGAGGCCAGTTAGAAGGCTAGTGGCACTAACATGTCTTGGCCTAGAATGTGAATCATTGAATAGCACCATGTCAGAAAATTTAAGTGTGAGTTATATAGTTATCAGAAATACACCTAGTCATGTGAAGATGCATGGTGGGCATAAGCAGCAGCCTGTAGCCATTCTACCAGAACTGCTGCTGACACCTCCAGTAAAGGTGACCTAAAAGCGTTAGTATATTTTTAAGCTTAAATCCTTCACTACCCTAAAATTTTTGAGACCCTTTGTATGCATTGTCTCCTTTTACTAGAATGTGAGCTCCTTGAGAGCAGGGACTGTCTCCTTTTACATTTGTATCCCCAGTGCTTAGAACAATACTTGCATATACTAGTCACTTGATAAGTGCTTATTCAAAGTGAAGCAATTCTAAGGTTCTACCTCATGCCTGTCAGATTGATAAAGATGACATAAAGGGAAAACTACAAATGTTTGAGGGGACGTTGTGGGAAACCATGCACATTTTGAACTGTTGGTGGAGCTATGAATTGCTCCAGCCATTCTGGCAAGCAATTTGGAATTATGCCCCAAAACTGCTTGTTTTTTTTTTGTTTTTGTTTTTGTTTTTGTTTTGACTAAAGGTATATATGGCTTAATTACTAAACCTCTTCTCCAAAGAGGTAACAAAAAGGAGGCAAAGGGCCCATATGTACAAAAATATTTCTGGCAGCTCTTCTTGTAGTGTCAAACAACTGGAAACTAAGGGAGTACCCATCAGTTGTGTGGTAGCTGAACAAATTACGGTATATGGATATAATAGTATGCTAAGAAGTGATGAAAGGGATGGTTTCAGAGTAGGAAGACTTACGCTTTTCTCCTGGCCCTGTGTCTGATTTTCTAGACTTCAAAACCATATCTTCTCTATGTCTAGCTCATTCTGGTGTACTTCTCTCAGTACCTAAAGCATTCTTGCCCTGGAACAAGAGTACTTTCGGGGCATTCTTGCATTCCTGGAGTATGTCTCCAAACGGCTACCCCCATTCCTATCCCTATTGGAGTCTTCATTTTGTGGAAGGGCCCAGGCTACCCTGCCTTTATTTTCTTCCAGGCCCTATCTTTGACTATCTGGATTTCAAAACCATGCTTCTTGCACTGTGTACCTTCCCTGTGATCACCCGCACCTTTTTAGCTCACTTATGGGGTAGTATCTTCCCCCGTTAGAATGTAAGCTGCTTGAGGTCAGGGACTGTCTTTTTGCTTGTAATTTATATCCCCAGTGTTTAGCACAGTGCTTGGCACACAGGAAGTACTTATTAAATGCCTATTTCCTTCCTTTCTCCAAACAATCTTTCTGGCCTTACTATACCTTACTCTTTTTTTGTTTATTCTACAATTCAGCCAGAATGTTTTTCTTGCTCTTTTCTCACACATAATATTCCATATCCCATCCCTTTGCTTTTATACATGTTATGCCTTTCCTGGATTCACTCCTTCCTCCTAGAATCCGACTCCTAGAATCCCTAGGATTCAGTTGCTACAAAGCTCAACTCTGGTATCACCTTCTATCAGAAGCCTTTCCTGATACTCTTACCCTTCCCCTCCTTCACCTTATATTTATATATTTATTTCATTTTTCTTCCCTTACATGTTGTCTCTCCCAGTAGCACATAAACTCTTTGTCTTTGTCCTCAGGGCCTAGCACAGTTCCTGACACATGGTACTCAGGTAGTAAATATTTATTGATTAATTGAGTCATTGAATGACTGGTGCTATGAGAAAGTAAAGTACAAGCTATTTGGCGGTAATTAGTGTTAGGTCCACCACAGCACAATATAGTGGAATGAATATTGTACTTAGATTCAGAATACTTGGGTTCATGGCTTAGCTCTAGCACTTTGTAGCTGTCAGCCTTGTGGGACCTTCATTCTTCCTCATTTGTGAAGTGGGGACCCATCTCACAGGGTCATTGCAAGAGTCAGTTTGGATACTGTATAAAATTACTTTGTAACTAAAAGGCATTTGTGTAGTGCTATAAGAATTGCAAAATATTTTCATGAGAACCACCTTATATAGTTAGTGGAGCTGTTGTTACCATCTCCACATTACAGCTGCAGAAACTTGTGCTGTGATCAAGTTAAGTGATTTACCCAGGAGCACACAGCTTAGAAGGGTCAAGTAAGATTGGAACCTAGGTCTCCTGGCTCCAAGCCCAGTTCTCTGTCTACTCCATCACACTCTTTTTTTTTTTAAATGTCATTTAATTCTTTTTGTTTGTTTTTCTTTTATTAATTTATTTTTAGTTTTCAACATTCACTTCCACAAGATTTTGAGTTCCAAATTTTCTTCCCATCTTGTCCCTTCCCCTACCCCAAGACTGCGTGCATTCTGAATACCCCTTCCCCTAATCAGCCCTCCCTTCTATCACCCCCCCACACTTCTCTTATCCCATTCCCCTTCTATTTTCCTGTAGGGCAGGATAGATTTCTATACTCCATTGCCTGTATATCTTGTTTCCCAGTTGGATGTGAAAGCAATTTTTAACATTTGTTTTTAGAACTTTGGGTTCCAAATTTTCTCCCTTCCTCCCTCTCCACCCACCTTCATTGAGAAGACAAGCAACTCAATACAGGTTATACATGTGTAGTCATGCACAACACTTCTATAGTAGTCATGTTGTGGAAAACTAGCTATATTTCTCTTTATCCTAACCCGCCCCCCATTCTATTCTCTTTTTTGACCCTGTCCCTCCTCAGAAGTATTTGCTTCTGATTACCCCCTCTCCAAATCTACCCTCTCCTTCCCTGCTCTTTTATCCCCTTCCCCCCTATTTTCCTGAAGGGAAAGATAGATTTCCATACCCAATTGAGTGTGTACAGTATTCCCTCCTTAAGCTAAATTCAATGAGAATAAGATTAACTCATTCCCTCTCATCTTCTCCCACTTCCCCTCCACTGTAAAAGCCTTACCCCATTTTACCTCTCTTTCTCCTTCTCCCAGTATAATCCTCTCTCACCCCTTAATTTTATTCTCTAGATATCACTCCTTCATCTTCAACTCACCCTGTGCCCTCTATCTATCTATCTACATACATATAATTTTTTCCCTCCAACTACCCTAATATTGACAAAGGTCTCATGAGTTACAAGTATCATCTTTCCATGCAGGAATGTAAAAAGTTCAACCTTAATAAGTCCCTTATGATTTCTTTTTCCTGTTTGCCTCTTCATGCTTCTCTTGAGTCTTGTATTTGAAAGTCAAATTTTCTGTTCAGTTCTTGTCTTTTCATCAAGAATGCTTGAAAGTCCTCTATTTCACTGAATGTCTGTTTTTCCCCCTGAAGGATTATACTTAGTCTTGCTGGGTAGGTGATTGATTCTTAGCTGTAATGCTATCTCCTTTGACCTCCAGAATATTATATTCCAAGCCCTGCAGTCTTTTAATGTAGAAGCTACTAAATCTTGTGTTATCCTGATTGTGTTTCCACAACACTTGAATTATTGCTGCTTGCAATATTTTCTCTTTGATCTGGGAACTCTAGAATTTGGCTACAATATTCCTAGGAGTTTTCCTTTGGGTATCTCTTTCAGGAGATGATTGGTGGATTCTTTCAGTTTCTGTTTTACCCTCTGGTTCTAGGATGTCAGGGAAGTTTTCCTTGATAATTTCTTGAAAGATGATGTCTAGGCTCTTTTTTTGATCATGGCTTTCAGATAGTCCAATAATTTTTAAGTTCTCTCTCCTGAATCTATGTTCCAGGTCGATTGTTTTTGCAGTGAGATATTTCACATTGTTTTATATTTTTTCATTCTTTTGACTTTGTTTTATAATGTCTTGATTTCTCATGAAGTCAATAGCTTCCATTTGCTCCATTCTAATTTTTAAAGAAGTATTTTCTTCAGTGAGCTTTTGGACTTCCTTTTCCATCTGGCCAGTTCTGCTTTTTAAGGCATTCTTCTCCTCATTGGCTTTTTGGACCTCTTTTGCCATTTGGGTTAGGCTATTTTTTAAGATGTTATTTTATTTTCTTCAATATTTTTTTGGGTCTCCTTTAACAAGGTGTTGACTTTTTTTTCATGACTTTCTTGCATCATTCTCCTTTCTCTTCCCAATTCTCCTACTTGCTTCTCAAAATCCTTTTTGAGCTCTTCCATGGCCTGGGATCAATTCACATTTTTCTTAGAGGCTTTGGGTGTAGGAGCTTTGACTTTGTTGTCTTCTTCTCGTTGTATGTTTTGATCTTCTTTGACACCAAAGAAAGATTCTATGGTCTGACTTTTTTTTGTGCAATTTGCTCGTGTTCCCAGCTGATTACTTGAGTTTTGAACTCTTTGTTAAGGTAGGGGTCTGCTTCTAGTGTGAAGAATGTACTGTCCCAAGCTTTGGGGGTCTTGTGCAGCTGTTTTCAGAGATACTTCTAGGCACCTGTAAATTTTCAGTTCTTCCAAGGAGGTATGATCAAGGACAAGGTGTTTACTCCTTTCCTGGCCTGTACTGTGGTCTATGAGTGACCACAAGCACTCTTTTCTGCCTTGGAACTATGAGGAGGATTCCCTTTCCACAGCCACTATCAGCTCCACCATGCCAGCACTCCTGCTCGCCCCAGGACTGACACCTAGAACTGTGACCCAGATCCAAGCATGGGCAAAACAAGAGATTCCTGCCTCAGCACCAGCAAAGAAATCCCTCTGATCAGCCACTCGTTTCCCCCTCCATCTATGGATCTAGAGCTCTGGAAGCAGCCGCCACCCAGGGTTGCGCCAGGACTGGTGCTGGGACTGAGCTTCTCTCTCACCGTGGTTACAGACATTTTCTACTGATCTTCTAAATTGTCTTTGGTGTTTGTGGGTTGAGAAGTCTAGAAACCACCACAGCTGCCTGTGATTCAGTCCTCTGAGGTCGGCTCCAGGTTTGCTGAGGCTTGGTCTTTGCCTGTGTACCCACGCTGAACTGTGTTCCTCTCCCAGCCTGGCGATATACCTTTCTAATCAACCATCCAGATTGTCTTGGGCAGGAAATTTGTTTTACTCTGTCTTTTTGTGGGTTCTGCTGCTCTAGAATTTGTTTAAAGACATTTTTTACAGGTATTTGGAAGGCTTTATGGGAGAGCTCAAGCAAGTCACTGCTTTTACTCTGCCATCTTGGCCCATCACACTTTTCATTGTTGTTGTTAAAAGTTTAATGTTCTTCCTGAAATGAAAAATATGTATTTTCCTTGCCGAAAGGCCAAATGCTTTTTTCCCTTTTACTACAAAGATGTTACCTTAACTAGTTAATGACTTTTTTTTTTTTTTTTTGTCTCTTTGCTTTCCCGGGCTGACTCATTAGAAATAAGATGTGGCAAGAGCTGAGGTAGCTTTTTGGAGTATCCAGGTAGAAAGATCTGATGTAAATATCCCATCCTGTGACTGTATCTGACAATGTATACAGTATTGGTGAACATATAAAGCTGGGATACCTTCTCTTTTGACAGAGCCATAGCAGCTAGAGGCATTTGAGACTTGTAACTTGTTGCTTTCATTTTGTAGTTTGCATCTCATTGGTCAAAGGCAGAGGTTATGCTGAAAGCTGGGAGAGCTGGTTAAATTGGCCTTAACTTAGTGGGTGAGCTGCATTCAATCATTCTTCCATTCTTCTCTTCTCTTCCTTAAGAGCAGTAACTGCCTCCTTTGGGAAAGTCTGATGAAACTTGCAGCAAATATGCCTGTGGCATGAATAAACTGGCTATCTTTACAGTTTCTAGTAATTAGTCCACAGAAACCTTTGCTGTTAATACATATGACAATTGCATAGCATAATTTGCTCTTATGCACTAGGAAGTGTGTGTGCATGCTGTGGAATTATGGAACTTTCTAGGCTCTCAGGCCCAGCCTTGACTGTCAGATACATAAGACAAAGAATAATTACGATTAATGCATTTATGGGCAGCTAGGTGGCAAAGTGGATAGAGCTCCAGCCTTGGAGTCAGGAGGATCTGAATTCAAATTCGGCCTCAAACACTTGATATGTACTAGTTGTGTGACCCTGGGCAAGTCAACCCTGATTGCCTTACCTAAAAGAAAAAAACAAAAGACAAAAAACAATTAATGCATTTAATTTCTTTTTCCACAGCCTATTTCCTAGCTAAGGAATATGGTTCTAAATTTTTAACCAAAAGAGGGGGGTTGAGTTACAAAAAGACTTCTGCCATCTAGGATTGGAGGACTCAACTCCTTCACCTCACCTCTCTGGATTGTAGGATCCCAGATTTAAACTACACTGGACCTCATGGGTCATCTCGGCCAACCTTCCTCATTTGATCGATCCGCTTGTAGATGAAGAGTTTCTCAAATAAGTTTCACATTTCTCTAGCCCTTTTCTTTCAGCTCTTCCGAGTTTCTGTTTCCATTTTAATGATCTCTTGGAAAGCATTTAATTTCTTCCTTTCCTCCATTGATTTAAGAGTTCTACCTGCCTCTCTTGGTGGCAGGCCTAGTAGAGATTAACAGAAAAATTTCTATAGTCATCTTTTTCTTTGTGGTTTTGAGTCTGATATTCTCCAGCATTTTAAGGCCATATCTTTATTACCCTAGCCAAAAAATGTAAACTATATGCTGGTGTTGGTATTGCCCAGAATGGCTCTAAAATCTCATCTCCCCTTCAATTGCACTCTTTTGGTCCACTGCTTGAGCAGGCTTTCATTCTCACTCTAATTTTCCCTTTTGTTTCTTCTCCCCTATTCTGCCTCCTTTCCTTCTTCCTCAGCTTTGTGACCATGGCCAAGTCACTTAACTACTTTGAGCCTTAGTTTGCTGATCTGTAAAATAGGGATACTAGTATTATTTCCTTTGCCTCGTGACAAAAATGCTTTGTAAACCTTAAAACATTATATAAATGTTAGTTTATATAATTTATAGAATGGTCTGAGAGACGGATGCCACTTGCTCCTTGTGACATTTTGACTTCAAGGAGTGGTGAACCAGAGTTTTTCATTTCACGAGAAAGCACATATCTCTAGATGCTTGATCAGTGGCCTCTTATTTTTAGACAAGATTTGGATTTGTGGTTGGACTCTGTTAAATTCCACTTTGAACATTTCCATACTAAGTGTTTAGCTGGAGTGAGAAGTCTTCTGGCTTTTTGTGGTAAGCATGAAATTATGAAGGCATTGAGCAGCAGAGCTAATTTGTTAAGTAGATTTAGGAAAAAACCCAAACTTTTAAGACTGTGTATGGAGAGTACAAATAGGAAAATTTTAAGAACTTCTTCAAGTTAGAAAACTCCCAAGGCCTAAAAGAGAAAAGCATTCTTCTGCCAGGCTTGGAAATAACAGAATGTGGTAGAAAGTTTTATATCCACAAATGTTGTATAGCTTCTTCCTATCTGTGAAAGAAAGCTCAGGTAGTTGGCCTCAGCTTTTCCAGGGTTCATTCTGTGCCAGAATCATAGAAAATGAGTGGGTAAAGGCCCTTTAGTTGAACCCACAATTGAAAGGGAATCCTCCCATAAAACATGCCCAACAAATAGTCCCTGCCAGAAGCTCTCTAGGAAGGGGATACCCGTCACCTCCCAAAGAAGTCTAGATCCATTGAGGAGCTCTCCTTGTTTGAGAAGTTTCCCTTTAGGTCGAATCTAAATCTGCTTCACCTTTAAAATGGAGATAGTTACACTCACACTACTTGACTTTGCTTTTTGGTGAGGTGATTGGAGTTAAGTGATTTGCTCAATAGAGGGGAGGGCAGATTGGGGGAGGGGATAATCAAAAGCAAACACTTATGAGGAGGGACAGAGTCAAAAGAGAGAATAGAATAAAGGGGGGGTAGGATAGGAGGAAGGAAAATATACTTAGTTTTTAACAACAGGACTACTATGGAAGTGTTTTGCATGACTACACATCTATAACCTGTATCGATATGCTTGCCTTTTTAATGAGGGTGGGTGGGGAGGGAGGAAGGGAGAAAATTTGTAACCCAAAGTTTTAAAAACACATGTTAAAAAAAAAAAAAAAGTGACTTGCCCAGGGTTACACAGCTAGCAAGTGTTAAGTATCTGAGGCTGGATTTGAACTCAGGTCCTCCTGACTCCAAGGCTAGAGCTCTATTCACTGTGCCGCCTAGCTGCCCCTACTACCTAACTTTGAAGGCTGTTACTAGGAAACTTTCTGTAATCCTTAAAGCACTATTTAGCTGTGGATTGTTCTTCCGTAGTCTTTGGTCAGTTTCTTTTTCCTTTATGATTCAGTTTTTCTCTTTCTAAACTTCAGATAGTTTTATAAGTGTCAGAAATTTGTTATACTACCTCTTCTCCCTCTATTCTGGTCCTATAAGGTTGTGTAAATATGCCTGTGAAGTCTATTTTCACAGAATCCTGCTAATATTTGTCATTTTTCATTTTTGGGGTCAGTTTTGTCATTCTGAGGATGTGAGGCAGAACCTCAGAGTTATTTTGATTTGTACTTCTCTATTAATTGGCCTTTTTTTTCCCTATTGCCATTGATAACTTGGATTTCTTCCTTTGAAAACTGTCTATTCAATCCATTTGTCAGTTGGGGAATGGCTCATATTCTTATAAATTTGAATTAGTGTCCTAGAGATCAAAAAAAAGAGTTGATTTTTTTCAGAGATACTTGCTGCAAAGATCCCCCCCATACATTTTCCTTGCTTTTCTTCTAATTGTAGCTGCATTGGTTTTGTTTGTGCCAAAACTTTTAAATTATGTATAATAAAAATTGTCTATTTTACCTTCTGTGATCCTCTGTCTCTTACTTGGTCCTGAACTCTTTCCCTGCCTTTAGCTCTAACAGATACTTTCTTTGTTGCTCCCTTAATTTGGTTATAATGATATCCGTTATGTCTAAGTCTATTTATTTGGAGCTTTTCTTGGTATGCATTGTGAGATGTTGGTCTGTACCTAGTTTCAATCAGACTACTTTTCAGTTTACCCAACAGTTTTTGCTGAATAATGAGTTCTTGCACCAGTAGCTGAGATCTTTGGGTTTATCAAACACTAGGCTACTGTGCTTGTTTGCTTCTGTATATTGAGTATCTAATCTGTTCCCATTGATCAGCTCTATTAATTACCCAGTAATTGTTTGGTACTTTTGGCTTTTTAGCATAGTTTTAGGTTTGATATTGCTCTGCCTTCTTTCCCACTTTTTATTATTAATTCTTATGATATTCTTGACCTTTTGTTTCTCCATGTGAATTTCATTTTTTTTCTAGCTCTCTAAAATAATTTTTTGATAGTCTTGTATGCCACTGAATTAAAATTAGGTAATATTGTCATATTGGCTTATACTTCCTATGAACAATTAATATTTCTCCAATAAGTCAGGTTTGTCTTTATGTAAAGAGTGTTTTGTTGTTATATCCATATAGTTTCTGTGGCAGCACATAGACTCCCAAGTATTTTATATTTTCTACAGTTCTTTTAAATTGAATTTCTCTATCTCTTCATTCTAGATTTTGTTGGTAATATACAGAAACATTAATAATTTGTGTGGGTTTATTTTATTTATTGCAGCTTGGCTGAAGTTAATCTCATTTGGCTTTTTAGTTGACTTTCTGTGGTTCTCTAGGGAAACCATCGTATTGTCTTCAAAAAGTAATAGTTTTATTTTGTCTTTCCAAAAGCAATAATTTTGTTTCCTCTTTATGTATGCTTATTTCCTTGATTTTCTTTTTCATTTTATTGCTATAGCTAGCATTACTAATTCTGTATCAGATAGAAGTGGCAACAGTGGATATCTTTGTTTTACCCCTAAATTTACTTGGAAGAATTCTAGTTTATCTTTTACATATAATGAATGTTACCTCTTAGTTTTAGATATATGCTATTTATTGTTTCAAGGGAAGTTCCGTATATTCCTTTGTGTTTCTTGGTGTGCTTTTTTTTTTTTAAACATAAATGGATATTGTATTTTGTCAGAAGTTGTTGGGGATTCTTTTTGCAGCTGTTGATATAATCATTATTTTGTTGATTTTGTTATTTATATGGATAAGTTTATAGTTTTACTAAAATTAAACCAACTCGGTATTTCTGACATAAATCCAACCTGGTCATAGTATAGCATCTTTGTGATATGTTGCTGTAGTTTCCTTGTTAATATTTTACTTAAAATATTTGTATGAATATTCAGTAGGTTTATTGGTTTATAGTTTTCTTTGTTTTGATTCTTCCAGGTATCAAGATTATATTTGTATTGTAGAAGGAATTTGGTAGGACTCTTTTCCTATTGATTTCAAACTTTTTATATAATATTGGAATTAATTGTGCTTTAAATGATATAATTCATCTTTAAATCCATCTGGGCCCGGAATTTTTTCTTTTAGGAGTTAATTTATAGTTTATTCAGTTTCTTTTTCTAAGATCAGTTTTAGTCCTATTTCTTGGTTTTGTTTTTGTTTTTTTATCTGTGTATTTTATATTTTTTTAAGTATCTATTTCATTTAGATTGTCAGTTTTATTGGCATATAATTGGGTGAAATAGTTCCATTTCTTTTTATGTGGTTGTGAATTTACGTTTTAAAACTTTTTGATACTAGTAATTTATTGTTGTTGTTTCTTTATTTTTTAATCAAGCTGTTAGTGAAAGTGCTGGACCCAGAGTCAGGAAGACCTGAGTTTAAATTTGGCTTCAGACACTTAGCTGTGTGACCCTGGGCAAGTCTTAATTGTCTGCCTCAATTTCCTTAGCTGTAAAATGGAGATATAATAGCATCTATCTTTCAATGTTGTTGTGAGGATCAAATGAGAAGTGTTTGCAATGTAATAATATTACCACAGTGCCTGGAACGTAGTAGGTGCTTACTAAATGCTTGTTCCTTTCCCTTCCTCTTATAGATTTTTTTCTTTCAAAAACCTACCACTTAGTATTATTTATAAATTCATTGATTTCTTTTCTGCTTTCAGTTTGTTGATCTTTTATTTTTTTAAAATTTCTGTTTTAGTGTGTAACTAGGGAATTGGTTTGCCAGTTGTTTCTTACTTTTTTTTAAAGTTGTGTGTCCGGTTAATTTATCTGCTTTCTTTTATTGATTGAAGTGTTTAGAGATATAAATTTTCCCCTAAGGACTGCTTTGGTTGCATCCCAGAAATTTTAGTATATTGTCTTATTATCATCTTTAATAAAATTGTTGGCTGTTTCTCTGATTTGTTCCTTGATCCACTCATTCTTTAGAATTGAGTTATTTCATCTCCAATTAATTTTTAATAATTTTTCCAGCATTCCTTTATTGAATATAATGTTACTGTATTGTCTATAAAAGATATGTTTCATATTTGTGTTTTTCTGCCTTTATTTGAGAGATTTTCATACCCATATACATGATCAGTTTTTGTAAAGGAGCAATGAACAGCTTAGAAATATGGGTATTTCTTTCTCTTCCCATTAAATAATTTCCATAAGTCTTTTGCTAAAATTCTTTTTAGTTTCTTCGTTTCTTTTTTATTCTTTTGTTTTGAATTATATAGGTCTCAAAGGAATAAATTGAAGTCTCCTACTATTACAGTTTATTGTTGATTTCTCTGTATAACTATTAACTTTTTCTTTAAGTATTTAGATGCTATACCATTTGGTGACTATATTCTTAGTATTAATATTAATTCATTGTTTATGGTACCTTTCAGCAAAATGTAGTTTTGCTGCTTATCTCTTTTAAGTCATTTTTCTTCTGTTGCTTTGTGTTCAGTCATGACTACTAACCATTCCTTTTTTTAAATTTCATTTGAAGTATAATAGATTTTGTTACATCGCTTTATTTTAACTCTGTGCGTCTTTTGATTGCTTGCTCATGGGTATCTTTTTATTTTTCTCTTCACTCCTGTGTTTGTATTTTGAAGTTTCTACTTAGCTCTGGCCTTTAATCAGAAATGCTTGTGAGTCCTTTCTTTCATTTTTCCCATGTAGGATTATTTTCAGTTTTTTTGGGCAAGTTATTTTTGAGTGTAAGCCTGTCTGTTCTTTGCTTTTTGGAATATCGTATTCCCAGTTCTCCACGGCTGTTAAATTGTCTTTGATCCTGATTGTGGCTCCTTGGAACTTGAATTCTTTTTTTCTGACTGATTGAAATATTTTTTTCTTGGAACTATAAGCTCTGGATTTCAGCTGTCATTTTCCTGGGAGTTTTCATTTTGGGATATCTTTCAGGTGGTGACCAGTGGATTCTGTCACTTTACCCTTTAATTGTAAGTGATATGGCTAGGTTTCTTTCATGACATTTTGCAATATGGTGCTTTGGAACTTGTTCCTCGATTACTACATAGCCTTGAGCTTGTGATTGCTGTTTATCCTGGAACAGTATTCCTCTTCAGAGTTCCCCATTTCATTCTGCCCTGGGTCTGTGACCTGGACCTGAGTAGTAGGCAGTAGGTTGGGACCTTTTCTTTTCCTAGTGCACAGTTTTGGTCTTCTATCCTTTCATGCTTCAGTATTTCAGGTGGAATCCCCTCCTCCTAGTGTCCACAGACCTTTCTGTTTTTATTCTCATGTTGAGAAATAGGGCTAGAAATGTGACTCATGATTTTTTTTTCAAAATGGATTTCACAATCAGAATGCTTATGTTTTCTAGGTATTTGTGGAGGCATTGATTTTTGTGGGGGTTGGGAGCAGGGAGACTCAACTGTGCTTCTTTTGGCTACTCTACCATTTTGGCTCTACCTCTCTGAGAAGCCTAAGGGGAGACAAGAAGCCTGGATTATGGGTTGACACGTGGCTCCCTGGGAAGTCTCAGTAATGAAGCCAGAAGCCACAAGCTAGTGATCTAGCTTCAGGATTGAAACAGGGCTCCCTGGGAAGTCTAAGAGAGGAGATACCATAGGTGGGTGGCTTGGATCCTAAGCTAGGTGCTAGTGGGGGAAGTGGAGAGAAGGCAGGATAGAATTCACTTAAGTAATATATCAAAGAGATCTTAAAAACTACAATCTTAGTAAAGGAAATTGAACCATATATAAAGAAACTTCCAAAGAAGTCAAAACTTTGTCTAGATGGATTTATAGGGAAATATAATAATTGATAACAAAATAAGCAACATAATATATAAAATGAGCAGTATAATATAAAAATACAAAATACAAATACTATGTCAGATATATTTAATAGATATACTAATATAATAGATATAAATAATGCTGTATGATATATTAATAGATACAAGTACAATACCAATAGATATGAAATCTATTATGTATAATATATAAATACAAAATGTAAACCATATAATATACACAGTTTTTTAAAATTGAGGAAGAAAGCACTCTACTAAAACTTATTTTATGAGCCAGAGAGTCCTCATACCTAAACTGTGGAAGGATAAAACAAAGAGAACTATAGATCAATATCAAGAATGGATATTGATCCAACATTTTTTAAACAATCCTGACAAAATACTATAGCAAAGTATTATACAGAAAATCATTCACTATAATCAGGTTGGATTTACACTTGAGTATGAGGTTGGCTTAAATATTAGGGAAACATTTTACATAATCTTTCAGAGGAAAAGTGCCCTAAACCATATTATTATACCAATTGGTACAGCAAAAGTCTTTGAAAAATATAACACTCATTTATACTTTTTAAAAATGTACAAAAGCCCCCTCAAAAAACCACATACCCTACTAAATATAGGCATTGAAGGTCTTAATATGATTAAAAGTATCCATCTAAAATTAAAACTAGTATTAAATACAAGTGGGAACAATAGAACTTTTCCCATTAAATTTATGATTAAAGGAAGGATGCCCCCTTTCTCCACTTATTTGATATTTATAGAATTTCTAGCATTAACTTTAAGACAAGAAAGAAATTAAAGACATAAAGACAATAAAGAGGAAACAAAGCTAGCCCTGTTTACTGATTGATATATCTAATAGTTTACTTAGAAAATCCTAAGCAATCAGCATTTAAACCATTTGCAATAATTAACAGATTCAGCACAATAATGAGCTACAGACAACAACTCTTAGAAATAAGCACCCGGAGACAACAATGGAAGGACAAGTCCCAGTCTATCTAAACATACTCAAGATCTACATAGGTAAAATTGTAAAACTGCTTGAAAAATGAAGAACAACTTAACTAACTAAAGGGATATTCCATGCGTGACTAGGATGTACCAATGTAATAAAAATGACCATACCACCAAAAGCACACTACCAAAGGGATATTTTATGGAGCTAGAAAGAATAACAATTCATTTGGATTAAAGGGAAATCATGAAAAAGGTGAGAATGAAGAGGGAGTAATATTTCTAAACTTTAAATTGTATTCCTAAAACAATAATCATCAGACTGTTTGGTACTGGTTTAAAAAAAATAAAAAAATCTGTCTTTGCACCACTTTTCTTAAGGCCCTGTCAAAATGTTAAAGAACATACTATAACTGCAAAAAGACTCTTTACAGAAACAAAATGAGAATAAATAGTTTAGAAATGGTGGAAAAAAAGTTAAGGACCTGAATAGAATTTTAGAAAAGTTAAAATGACAGGATTCTGGTGATTTGGCAATAGCAAGGCAACTCTTGTATTCCTTCCTAATTTACTCTCTATCCCCTACTTCACAGCAGCTTTTCCTATAACTTAAACTCTCTACAGGATCCTCTCCCCCATCCTCAGCTGAGCATTTCCGTCACACTTCACCAAAAAAAATTGAGGCTGTTATTTAAACTTACTGTAGACATTATAAAATATTTAGGAGTCTACCTCCCGAAACAAACCCAGGAACTCTATGAACACAATTAGAAAACACTTTTCACACAAATAAAGTCAGATCTAAATAATTGGAAAAACATCAGTTGCTCATGGGTAGGCCGAGCTAATATAGTAAAAATGACAGTTCTACCTAAGTTAATTTACTTATTCAGTGCCATACTAATCAAACTACCAAAAAATTGTTTTATAGAGTTAGAAAAAATAATAACAAGATTCATTTGGAAGAACAAAAGGTCCAGAATATCAAGGGAACTAATGAAAAGAAATTCAGGGGAAGGTGGCCTAGCCATTCCAGATCTTAAATTGTATTGTAAAGCAACAATTATCAAAACTGCTTGGTACTGGCTAAGAAATAGAGTGGTGGATCCGTGGAATAGGTTAAATATGCAAGACACAGTAGTCAATGACTATAGTAATCTATTATTTGATAAACCTAAAGACCCCAGCTTCTGGGATAAGAACCCACTATTTGACAAAAACTGCTGGGAAAACTGGAAAAGAGTATGGCAGAAACTAGGCATAGACCAAAATCTCACACCATATGCCAAAATAAAGTCAAAATGGGTTCATGATTTAAATATAAAGGCTGATACTATAAGCAGACTGGGAGAGCAAGGAATAGTTTACCTATCAGATTTATGGAGAACAGAAGAATTCGTGACCAAACAGGAGATAGAGAACATTACAAAAAGCAAAATGGATAATTTTGATTACATTAAATTGAAAAGTTTTTGCACAAACAAAGCCAATGCAACTAAGATTAGAAAGAAGGTAGAAAATTGGGAAAGAATTTTTACAACCAGTCTCTGATAAGGGCCTCATTTCTAAAATATATAGAGAATTAAGTCAAATTTATAAGAATATAAGCCATTCCCCAATTGATAAATGGTCAAAGGATATGAAGAGACAGTTTTCAGAGGAAGAAATGAAAGCTATCTATAGTCATATGAAAAAATGCTCTCAATCAGTACTAATTAGAGAAATGCAAATCAAAACAACTGTGAGGTACCACATCACACCTATCAGATTGGCCAACATGACAAAACAGGAAAATGATAAATACTGGAGAAGACGTGGGAAAATTGGAACACTAATGCATTGTTTGTGGAGTTGTGAAATGATCCAACCATTTTGAAGAGCAATTTGGAACTGTGCCCAAAGGGCTATAACAATGTGCGTACCTCTTTGACCCAGCAATAGCATTTCTAGGGCTTTATCCCAAAGAGATCACACAAATGGGAAAAGGACCCACATGTAAAAAAATATTCATAGCAGCTCCTTTTGTGGTGGCAAAGAATTGGAAATTGAGAGGATGCCCATCAATTGGGGAATGGCTGAGCAAGTTGTGGTATATGAATGTGATGGAATACTATTGTGCTATAAGAAATGATGAACAGGCTGAGATTCTTATAATCTAGCCACTGCTCAGATTTTCACATAAATACTCAGATTCCTTAAAAGTCTGGCTAATATGGTGAATCTTCAATAAGCCTTGTTTTTTGGCTGAAAAAAAAAAAAGAAATGATGAACAGGCTGACTTCAGAAAAACCTGGAAAGACTTATATGGTCTGATGCTGAGTGAAGTGAGCAGAACCAGGAGAACGTTATACACAATAACAGCCACGTTGTGTGATGACTAATATTGATAAACTTGATCCTTCCTGGCAGTGCAAGGATCTGAGACATCTCCAGAGGCCCTGTGATGGAAAATGCTATCCACATCCAAAGAAAGAACTATGGAAGTTGAATTGCTGTTTTTTTTTCCTCTTCTGTTGAGTTTTGTTTCCTCTTTCTGATGGTTCCTCCTATTGGTTTTAATTTTTACTTACACCATCACTAATGTGAAAATATGTTTAATGGGAATGTAAATGTATAGCCTATATCAGATTGTGCGCTGTCTTGGGGAGGGTGGTGGGGAGGAAAGGAGGAGAAAAATTTTAAACTCAAAAGCATATGGAAGTGATTACTGATAAATCAAAATTTAAAAAAATTTCAAGAAAAATTGAGGCTGTTCAGTGAGAACTACTTCTCTCCCTTCTTTCATCCTACATCCCTCTGACATCACCTCCCATTTTTTTCCCCTTTTCTGAGCCTAGTGGCTGTTATTGCCAAGGCCAACCCTTCTTCATGAATTCTTGATCCCTACCCCTTCTATCTTCTCCAGCAGATTGCCTCTGCTATTATCCCCACTCTCTCTTCTCTTCAGTCTTTCCAGATCCCCTGGGATTATTCTCTGCTGCACATGTCTCCCCTAGCTTTCAAAAATCCTCATTTTAAGGAGTTTAGCTAAGAAGTCCCTTTCTTAGCTAACTCCTTGAAAAAGCTGTCTTTACTGGGAGTCTCTCCTTCCTCTTTGCTATCTTCAAAACCTTCTGCAACCTGGCTTTTGACCTTATTCAACTGAAACTTCTCTCTCCATAGTTGCCAGAGATTTTTTTAAATTGGCAAATCTAATGGGCTTTTCTCAAACCTCGTCCTTCCTGACCTCTCTGCAGTCTATTGATTTTCTCCCAAGTACACTGTCCCATTTTGTGTGACACTCCTTTGGTCTGTCTCCTACCTCTTTCACAGCTCCTCCACTTCTTTTTCTGGATCTTCACACAAGTCACACCCACTAACTCTAGGTTTCTCTCCAGGCTCTGTCCCCTGATCTCATCAGTTCCTATGCCCATGATTCTCTGTTCCAGCTCATCACTCCAGTTTCTCTCCTGAGTTCTTGTCTCTTACCAGTGGCCTATGTTTAGACAGTTCAAACTGGTGTAAACCTTGCCTTCTTTGGAACTTGCCTATTACTGGCATCCTCCCATCCAGTTTGCAACCTTTGTGTTATCCTCTGTCACTCTCACCTCACACAAACTAACCTTTGTCTAATCTTGTCTAATCTTGTCATATCTACCAGCATTGTATCTTTCCTATAAATCCCTATATTCCTTTAGGTCCCAGATAAAATCCCACTTTCCCAGTCCCCTTTAATGCTAGTGCCTTCTCTCAGAGATTGTCACCAATTTATCCTATATAGACCTTGTTTGTACAGAGATGTTTCTGTATTGCTCCATTAGACTGTGAGCTCCTTGAGAGCAGGGACTGAATTTTTTTTTAATTGCCTTTCTTTGTATCCCAGTGTTTAGCGCAGTGCTTGGCACATAGTTACTTTAAAAAATGCTAGCTGACTGAAAACTGATTAGACTATTCTTGAAAATATCTAGCATGTGAAGGTTACATGAAGACTTTGATATCTCCAAATGAATACTTGGTTAACAATATAGTATTAGTGTCATCTCTGAGTACAAAGGGTAGAAAGCAGATAAAAATGGGGTCACATAGGCATTGGATTTTCCCTTTTTCATTATCTATGTATGTGTTTTAGTATTTAACTTTATCCTTTATCTTTTCTCTCCATTTATCAGTGTCTAGACTGGATTCCATGAAGGCAGGGTTTGTTTGTGTGCTTTGTAATAAAGCCTTTATGTCTGAGTGCAAGGTGTCTTACTGTGAACCCTGCAAATGTGAATTGAATAATATTTGAACTGTGTGACTTACTCTAATAATTAGAGTATCATTACCTATTACCTAGGGAATTTTCTCTTTATATTATAGGTTCAAGGCTGAACTTGTGATTTCCCTCATTTAATGATAACTGTGTAGGCTGTGCTGAAATATAGGTTTGTTGGTTTGTGGGGCACTGCTATTCTGTTTATTCTGTTTGTGTAGACAGATTGACCTGGGCTATGAAGAACAAGAAAATTATAAAGGCCTTGGATGTTTCTGAAGTGAGAAAGGCACATTGGCAACTAAGCAGGATTTTCTTTAGTTAGGTCATGAGTAGTTTAAAGGGATGTAAGATTTTCTGATGTGTTTTCTCCCCGTATTTGTTACCCTGTCCTCAACTTCTATCATGGAATTTCGTTCATGTTCTTAGTGACAGGAAAGAACACTCCGTGTCCCTCAAGACTTAGATGTAGCAATGAAAGGATAGCAGCTTGTTATCTGGTCTCCAGTCTGTTGTCTTTGATCAGGCAGCAGAAGAGGATGATAAATTATAAATTTTTGTATGTCCAGAGACTTGCATTTTTGTCCAGGCTGTACTGCTGACCATCTCTGTGGCCATGAGCAAGTCAGCTTGACTCCTTTGAGCCTCCATCTTTCCATACCTGTAGAATGAAGGTTGGGCTAAGGTTTTTTTTTTCCTCCCCTTAAGGTTCCATTCCAGTTCTCACATTCTATGATTCTATAATAAATTGATAAACTTGGTAATGTAGTAGGAATTTTTGTAATAAATAGAAAGCTGATAGTCTTTGGTACTGCCCTCAATCCAGCCATTTATCTTTTTATAACCACAAACATAATTTTTCCCTTAGGTCTCAGTTTCTACACATTGAATTTGAGGGTAACTTAAGAGTACCTTACAGCAGAGGTGTCCAATATGCTAAGTGTTGCCTGAATCAGATTAAATTGGGAAATATTTAACAAAATAAATAAAAATGTAATAGAACATAGAAAATATAGAGAACAATAGAACGGTGTTACTGTATGGTTATGGTTATGTGACCTGCAGGGGTTCTTACGTATGGTTGAATAGCTGCTGTTTGAGTTTGACACCACTGCCGTACAGAGTAATAAATAGAATGTAATTATATCTGTCTTTAATAAAGCCTCATGTACACAATTCTGAAGCTGGTAATTTTACCTCCGAGATCTATGGTATTGCT
This sequence comes from Vombatus ursinus, assembly GCF_900497805.2. Taxonomy (NCBI): domain Eukaryota; kingdom Metazoa; phylum Chordata; class Mammalia; order Diprotodontia; family Vombatidae; genus Vombatus; species Vombatus ursinus. The sequence continues at coordinate 2,822,126 of NW_020954645.1, read as the reverse complement.
GAATGTCATATCAGCCCCTTTCACTTGAAATTGAGACTTTGATTTTCTTATTCCTTGGTTGATGGTGTTTTTGAATTGTTGAGACCAAACACATTTATCGTCCTCATGCCAACCTTTTGATGAATTTCTCTGAACTTAGATAAAGCATTTCCTAAGCACTTAATACATACTAGGTACTGTGGATACAAATATAAGCAAAGAAGTCATTCTGTGCCTTCAAGGAGATGACGTTTCTAATGGGAGAAGAGCACTCATAAAGAGGAACTGGAAAGCAAAGGTGGTTTCTCACTGAGTGGCGTGATTGGGAAGGTAGGTGCTGGCTTGCTCCTCAGATGACAGGCAGTGCAGTCTGTTATTATGCCCATACTTAAAGGTTTTCCCCCAGTTGGTAATTTTCCGGGGCTTATATTCTCTGAATTACTATTACTCTTCTCCTAGATACTTTGTATTTTATTTTCATTGTATATATCACCTCCCTGCAATGAAATGTAAGCTCCTTGAGGGCAAGGACTATTTTTTTCTTTGTCTCTCCAGATTGTAGCACAGTGCCTGGTACCTATTCATTATTCAATGATTGCTGTTTATTATGTTTGTTGTGTTTCATTAGAATGGCCTTTGATAGCCTAGTGTCATCTCTATACCATGATAAGGCATTAGAAAAGGGCTTTGGAGGATGATTAGTTATACTACAATTAAATGCACGTATAATTTTGGGGAAATTCATTGTAAGATTAAAGCTTGGTACAGTTGTACAAGCTTTAAGAAAAGTTCGTAGCTTTTAAAGATAATTTAATTAGAACATTGTGCTTTTGTGCCACCATCTCTCAGACTCACTATTGTAAGATTCTTCTTGAATAATGCCCTGGATCAAAAGTATGACATACCAGTTTGTGGGTTTGGCAGCTTCTAGGAAATTCAGGGCCATGCTAAGATTGCCAGCGTACATGGGTATTTGGAGTGGAGAGTCTTTGTGTTCCTTGCTCAGTATTCTTCCTGGTTCCCAGATATTTACTTGATAAATTTCTTACCAAAGGTAATTCTGGCTGTCAAGGTGGATTGCCAGAGTTGCTTATATTACCATTTAGCTGCATCCTTGCATAAACACCTTTTAAATACAAAGCCTCAATAATTGGCCCTTTTAAAAAAATATTTATTAACATTTAAAAAAATATCACCTACATTTCTCCTTTTCCTTACCCCCTCCTTCTCTTAGATCCAGTGGGCAAAGTAGAAGTAGAAAGAATCTGCTTGTCACCTCCTGAAAGAAACTCTAAAATGCCAATTTCTAGGGACATCATAGACAAAGTCCAGAGCTTTCAGGTCAAAGAAAATACTGCTCCAGCCAGAAGGAAAGAATTCAAGAGCCATAGTCAGGAATACACATGATTAAGCAGCCACCACCATGAAGAAACAGAGAGCAAGGAATAGGATATTCTAGAAGGCAAATACATAGGCTTACACCCAAAAATAAATTACCTAGCAAAATTGAGTATACCTCTACAGGGTGTAAAATGGACTTTAGACTTCAATGAAGTAGAGGATTGTAAGCATTCTTTTTTTTTTTTTTTTTTTTTTTGGTGGGGTGATTGGGGTCAAGCGACTTGCCCAGGGTCACACAGCTAGTAAATGTCAAGTGTTTGGTCTGAGGCCGGATTTGAACTCCTGACTTAAGGGCTGGTGCTCTATCCACTGTGCCACCTAGCTGCCCCTAACTTAGATTATTTTTAAGGTTTCTTCCAACTCTTAAATTCTGTGATTTTAATATTGTTGAGGATTTTCTTTCAGCTGTGCTAGAGAAGAATTTAATTGAAGCTCAAGCAGCCTAAGAAAAGACCTATTTTCTAAAAAGCCTAACCTTTTTGCCTGTTTGTATACTCCAGCTATCCACTATTGAAGCTTCCCTTGCCTGGAACAGGACCTGTGGAATACACTACCCCTGTGAAGGATTACTCGCCACCTCCATCAGACCCAGATCGTGAACAGAGGGATCAGAGTGAACAGCCAGACTGGGTAGGTCTCAGATTTGTAGAGGACGCTGAGTAAATGGTGGAGAATGAGGGAAAGTAGCTATCATATATTTGATCTTTGCTGTTAAAATCTTCAGTGATGCCCCAGAATATAAAAGTGGCTTTTGAAATGAATTAATTAGAATGTCTCTGTATGCTACAGGAAAATTTATTGATAGAAAATGGTTTATTTCAAACTTCCTTGGGTAGTTTTTGTTTAAAAAAAAATTGGCCATCTGAATCATTTTCCAAAAGCCCTTCTAAATTCTAAGAAAACAAGCAATATTGTCGGTTGTATGTTTAATAAAGTTAACATTAGTTTGATGTCAAATATATGATTGTCAAGTTGAATTTCTATATTGTTCTTTATTAGTTCTTTCTTTTTGGCTTGTCTAATTTCATTGGCATAGGGAATTTGGGTGAGAGAATCGTACCCCTTCCTGGTACAGATCAACACCTGCTCTGTAATTTTATTCTCTTAAAGTTGCTTGAAGTATTAAGAGATTAAATCACTTGCTCCAAGGTCACACAGCCATTATGTGTCAGAGATGAAACTTGAACCTCTAACTCTGGCAGCACATGTCTTATGATAGGCAGCGGTTAATCTAATCCAGGAAACCTTCCTATAATGCATGGGACAAGTGACATTCCATCTGCCTGAAGGCCTCCAAGAAGGGTAAACTCACCCACTGTTGAGTAGCCGATTCCACTTTTAGACAGTTGTATGTTAGAAAGTTTTTCCAGACATCAAACCTAAATTGGCCTATTGGTAACTTCTATCAGTTTTGCCCTCTGGGGTTAGCCAGAACAAATCTAATGCCTTTTCTCTGTGACAACCCTTCAGATGCTTGAAGAAAGTTATCATGTCTCCCCTGATTCTTTCCTTCTCCGAGTCAAACATACTTATTTCCTTTAAGTGCTTCTCATATGACCAGGACACCATTCTGGTTGTTTTTCTCTGTACATTCTTTAACTAATCAGTGTCATTCTTAAACTTTGATGTCCAGAATTGAAATACTTAAGATAAGTTCTGATGATGACAAAGTATAGTGGAAAAATGACCTCATTCCTGGAACCTGTGCCTGTCAGTGTAAACCAAAATGACATTAATTTTTTGGCAGCCACATCACATTGCTGACTCACTTTGATCTTACAGTCCACTAAACCCTCCAAATATTCTTCAAATTAACTGCTGCCTAACAGGTACATCTTCCTCCATTTTATATCTGTGATGCTGAATTCTTTTGGTACCCAAATATAAGACTTTTCCCCCTATTGATTTTATCTTAATAGAGTAAGCTTAATGTTCTAATCTGTCAAGATTTTTCTGCATTCTGTATTTTATAACACTTGGAGCCCTTAGTTAAAAATAAAATTGTTTGGTGTACATATATCCATTTTATATTGCTTTGTATAAAGGCCTTTTGGTATAAAGTTAATTTATTAGCAGACCTAGGTTTTAGTTTCACCTTTGTAACAACCTGCCTACAGGACCTTGGACAAATTACTTAGTATCTCATGGCTTCACTTTTTGTTGTTGTTTCAGTCGTTTTTCCATTATGTCTACTCTTTGTTACCTTATTGGGGTTTTTTTGGCAAAGATACTAGAGTGTTTTGTCATTTTCTTAGGGTCACACATCTAGTAAGTGTCTGAGGCTGGGTTTGACCTTGGGAAGATGAGTCTTCCTGATTCCAAGCTCTCTGTTCCCGATTCCAAGTACTCTATCAACTGCTCCACCTAGCTGTCCCTTACATGTATTATTAAGACCTAATTGTTCCTCTCTAAAAGTTGGATAGACCTAACAAAGATAAATAAACAAACAAATAAGGAAAATAGTGAACTGAACAGACTTGGAGAAGTTAAGAGTTGAAAGATTTATGGTGTATAATCTATAACTTTCATATGCCATAATTTGTTTAGCCATTCCTCAGTAACTGCACATTTACTTTTGGATACTATGGAAAGAGCTATTATAAATATTTTTGTATATATAAGTCTGTTCCCTCTTTCTTTTATCTCTTTGGGGTATAGGTTTACTAACTGGGTTAAAGGTTATGCAGTTTATTAACTTCTGGGACATAGTTCCATAGTGTACAAATTTTAACTAAAATTCTAACATGAAGCTTATGGTAATAAATCCAAAAAAATATTCACTATGAGTAATTTGAGTTTATACTAGAGATATAAATATGGTTTAACATTAGGAAAATAATAAACATAATTAGTCATATTAAAAGCAAAGATACCTCCCTCCTCCCAAAGCATGTCAACAGGTGTTGGAAAAGCCTTTGATAAAGTTCAGCATGAAAATGTCCTATAAAATGGGGTGGCACACTCCTATAATCCTGGCTCACAAGGGAGGCTGAGGCTGGTGGATCACCTCAGCTCTGCAGTAAGGCTAAGGTCACCCAAAGTCTGGCACACATCTGATGAATCCCAGGAGTGGACTGCCACCAGGCTGCATAAGAAAGAGGCAGACCAGTTAGGGTTGGGAGAATGGAGCAGGTTAAAGCTTCAGTGCTGATTGTGATTGAGCCTTCTAGTCTCCTAGCATTCTGTGAAGCATGAGTTTCTTTTCTTTCTTTCTTTCTTTTTTTTTAATTCATTTATTTTTAGTTTTCAACAATCACTTCCGTGAGATTTTGAGTTTCAAATTTTCTCCCCCTCCCTCCCCAAGACAGCGTACATTCTGGTATAAACTGTACACATAGAATCCTATTAAACATATTTTCACATTAGTCATGTTGTAAGGAAGAATTAGAACCAATAGAAGGAAGCACAAGAAAAAGGAAACAAAACAAAACAGAAGGGGGGAAAAAAAGCAAATAGTATGCTTCGATCTGCATTCATACTCCACAGTTCTTTCTTTGGATGTGGATAGCATTTTCCATCATGAGACTTTTGGAGATGTCTTAGATCGTTGCATTGCTGAGAAGAGCTAAGTCTATCAAAGTCAGTTATCGTACAATGTGGCTGTTACTGTATACAATGTTCTCCTGGTTCTGCTTACTTCACTCAGCATCAATCCATGCAAGCCTTACCAGGTTTTTCTGAAGTCTGCCTGCTCATCATTTCTTATAGCACAGTAGTGTTCCATTATATTCATATACCACAACTTGTTCAGCCGTTCCCCAATTGATGGACATCCCCTGAATTTCCAATTCTTTGTCACCACCGAAAGAGCTGCTATAAATGTTTTTGTACATGTAGGTTCTTTTCCCATTTTTATGATCTCTTTGGGATACAACCCTAAAAGTGCTATTGCTGGGTCAAAGGGTATGCAAATTTTTATAACCCTTTGGGCATAGTTCCAAATTGCTCTCCAAAATGGTTGGATCAGCTCACAACTCCACCAATAATGCATGCATTAGTGTTCCAGTTGTCCCACATCTTCTCCAATATTTATCATTTTCCTGTTTTGTCATGTTGGCCAATCTGATAGGTGTGATGTGGTACCTCAGAGTTGTTTTGATTTGCATTTCTCTAATCAGTAGTGATTGAGAGCATTTTTTCATATGACTATAGATAGCTTTCATTTCTTCCTCTGAAAACTGCCTGTTCATCTCCTTTGACCATTTATCAATTGGCGAATGACTTGTATTCCTATAAATTTGACTTAGTTCTCTATGTATTTTAGAAATGTGGCCCTTACCAGAGACACTGATTGCAAAAATTCTTTTTCAGTTTTCTACTTCCCTCCTGATCTTGGTTACATTGGCTTTGTTTGTGCAAAAACTTTTCAATTTAATGTAATCAAAATTATCCATTTTGCATTTCATAATGTTCTCTATCTCCTGTTTGGTCATTAATTCTTCTGTTCTCCATAAATCTGACAGGTAAATTATTCCTTGCTCTCCCAGTTTGCTTGTAGTATCAGCCTTTATATCTGAATCATGAACCCATTTTGACTTTATTTTAGTATATGGAGTAACATGTTGGTCTGTGCCTAGTTAGTGCCATATTCTTTTCCAGTTTTCCCAGCAGTTGTTGTCAAAGAGTGAGTTCTTATTCCAGAAACTGTGGTCTTTGGGTTTATCAAACAGCAGATTACTATAGTCATTGACTACTGTGTCTTGCATACCTAACCGATTCCACTGATCCACCACTCTGTTTCTTAGCCAGTACCAAGTAGATTTGATAGTTGCTGCTTTATAATACAGTTTAAGATCTGGTAGGACTAGGCCGCCTTCCCCAGCATTTCTTTTCATTGGTTCCCTTGATATTCTGGACCTTTTGTTGTTCCAAATGAATCTTGTTATTTTTTCTGGACCATTCATTTGTGTATTTAATAATTACATCACCTTGTTTTGTTAGCTGACAATATCCTGTATGTCTTTCTTTTCTCCTCGGGTGACTTATAAACTCTTAAAATAAAAGGAGCATTTTAAAAAATGGTCTCTTCTGTCTTCTGTCTTCCACAGTACTTAAAACAGTGCTTTTAATAGAGTAGCAACTTAGTAAAATTTGTCAGATTTTATTTAGACCTATGCAGCTCCTTAATATGCTGAGTTAATTTCTTTCTCCCTCCTCCATTTCCTTGGCAGTATGTGGGAGCTCCAGTGGCCTATATCCAGCAGATATTTGTGAAATCCACCATTTCCCCCTGGCACAAGAACTTGCTGGCAGTGGATGTGTTCCGTGCACCTCTCTCCCGGGTATTCCAGCTGGTAGAAGAGATCCGAAACCATGTGCTGAGAGACAGGTATTCTGAAACAGTTGAGGTCTGGGTCCTTTTAGATTTGCTAACATTGTTCCTTGCCCAAAAACACTATGATTAAGCTTGAGTCTCTTCTCCAAGTATAATTAGTAAGCCAATCAGTTCATAGAAACAAAAAGAGCAGTAGCCTTATAGAATTGCTTGCCTCTTCGTAGATTAAGTTTCCCTTTGAATTCTTGTGGTTGTTAATTGCATGTGGTGTCAGCTGCATTTCAATCCCATGTCTGCCTACTCTGACTTCGAAGGAGGTGCCTCTCAAGTGGTTTTTGCTTCTCTTTGGGGGACATCCAGCTTTAGGAAGCATCTGTAAGGAATCCTTCTAGAACAGTGGTGTTAGATTCAATTAGGAACGAACTACAACTTAACGTATCTATGTTATATTGCGTTTTTATTTTGTTAAACATTTTCCAGCTACCTTTTAATCTGGGTCTTTTGCTCTGATGACCTTGAGCTTGACATCTCTGCTGAAGACTAATAGTTGTTCAGAACTTATATTCTTTCTGTTGTGATTTGAAGATGATATCCTCCTCTAAGGGTCTGTTGTGTGCAGTGTATACAGTATACAAATACTGTATAGTATCTGTGAGTCATGAGAAGACCTAAAATGGATAAAAATGGATAAAAATGGATTAAGCTTGTCATAAGTATGATACTATGCGACTGAAACCCCACCACAGATCCCAGGAACCTTGTCTATCAGTTATATTAACTGTTCTTTTAATAGACCAACTTTCTCTGCTTCTAAGCCAAGTATGGAAGTTTTTCATTTCTTAAGTATTCATTTGACTTTTTACTATTCAGTTCTTTGCTGGAAATTTCAGGGATCAAAACTGGCTAAATCACTACAACCTCCTATTAAATTGTTTCACTTGCTAACCTAAATGGTGTTGTCCAGGACCCATAAACTCTTGTAGTTCCAGAGGATATGCAGCATTACTTTTGTGTGAAAGAAAAACCAGTTAGTTTCTTAATGTGTTATTTAATTCAAATAAGGTGGGATAAGACCCACTAGTAAGTACATGCAGACTTATTTTTTTTGACAAAGTGTATTTAGAGTTTCCCATCTTCAGTCATAGGATCATAGGTGTTAGAACTGGAAGGATCTAAGAGCTCATTTAATCCATCTCCCCATTTTTATAGGTTCAGAAAAGGGAAATGATTTGCTTAAATTCCCAGATAGTTTGCAAAAACAGGATTCATAATATGGTGCCATTTTCATCTGGAAAGGACCTTAGAGGTCATCTAGTTTAGCCTCAGCCCAGAGTGGAGATTTAAATTGCCCAAGGTCCCACAGAATAGTGGAACCAAGAGTTGAACACAAGTTCTTTGATTCCACATCCAGTGCTTTTTCCACTCCAACATGCTGCCTCTGGCTTTGGGTCAGATCTCTCCCATTTTTGTCTTTGTTTTCAATTTTTTAATCTAGTTGCACCATTTCTTTAATTTCATGGTAGTCCAGTTTAGAATGTAAGCACCTTGGACAAGATACAGTCCCTGTTGCCATTTTGTATCTTACGTATTGTCTTGTACATAGCACGTTTTTAATAGATATTTATTGAGTTAGGTTTTTTCCCCTGGAGTACCTCTTTTCCCCTACACCCATCAGGAAAGGAAAGTAGGTGAGATAGCTGAGTTGGCAATACCAGATATTGGACATTTGAAGCATTGTGGGGCTTTGACCTTAAACTTGTTAGGTTCAATGCCTGGGTAAACAGTCTCCCTTCCTATCCCTTGAATTCTTAGGGATTCAAGACAGAGGTTTATTTTATATTCTTTCTTCATTTCTCCTTTTACTATAGATGGGCCTTAACAGCGCCTAAAGAAATACTCTAACGTGAAATACTGTGGAAATACTAGCTACTGTTTCATGTCCTAGTAACTGATTTTCCCATTCTCTGGCTGTATTGGAATTGGGGAGAACGATATAGTGAATTACTAGATTCTGCCATTTGGAACCTAATGAGATTTGATAGATGTGATGTCTCTAGTCCATAATGGTAGAGGACAGTGACTTATTTTGTGCTTTCTCCCTGAGTAGCTCTGGGACCAAGAGCCTGGAGGAAGTGTGCCTGCAAGTGACTGATCTCCTGCCAGGCCTAAAGAAGCTTAGGAATTTGCTTCCCGAGCATGGCTGCCTCCTGTTGTCACCTGGAAACTTCTGGCAGAATGATCAGGAGCGCTTCAGCGCTGACCCTGATATTATCAAAACCATCTATCAACATGAACCAAAGACCCTCCAGACTTCTGCAACCCTCAAAGGTACACACAGCCTTGCCTTGCCCTGCTTTAGTTCCCTTATTAGGTGGCTCCTCAGGCTCCATGTAGTCTTCAGAATGGGCAAGGTCAGAACAGGGTGTTCATTTTTGCTCTGCGTCACACACACCACCGAATGACGCCTGGATGTTGATCCTTGGTGACTTGTTTACTTTTCTGTTTGTGTCTATAGACTTGTTGTTCGGAGTACCAGGAAAATATAGTGGGGTGAACCTATACACTAGGAAGAGGATGGTGTCTTATACCATTACCCTGGTCTTCCAGAGTTACCATTCCAGGTAAGTCTGCCAGTGTTTGGGATCAGAGGTCGTTGGGGACTAGCAGGGCCATTTTTTCAAGTAGGTAGCCACCTGTATATGATGTCGTGTCCTCCTTTTCTTCACTGTGCCTGAAATTTTACTGTTACAGATGGTACAGGTAGTTTATTCTTTTGAGTTTTGAAGATTTTTCAGTCTTAAAGAGCCCCCTATACAATACCAGGTGCTCTTGGGAAGGGTAATACTAAGGTCTTATCTGCTAACAGTTTAGTGGGGATTAGCTAAAGAATTACTTATAAGCAGGTCCTAGATAATTATGTGGGGTTGAACGGATGAGGAAAAGGAGATCTAAAAGGGGAGGAGGGAGGTATCTGAAACAAATTTGGTCTACTACACAGTTTTTAAGTGGGACCAGAATTCAAAGTTAGTGTGTCTCTTCCCTAATACATAAAAGAGGCCCTCATTGCACCTCTCCTCCCAGAGGCTGCTTTTGGGCAGAAGGGAACAACTGTATCCTGTACTCTCCTCCCATCTCTATGACCAGGTATCTGAGTAGCCTTCGGGCCCGACTAAAGCTGTTGCATCCTAGTCCCAACTGTAGTCTTCGGGAGGAGAATCTGGTGCATGTACATTTCAAGGAAGAAATTGGCATTGCTGAGCTCATTCCCCTCGTCACCACCTACATCATCCTTTTTGCCTACATTTACTTCTCTACAAGTAGGTCCAAAATGGGTTTAGGGGCTAATCTATTAATGTTAATTGGGACTATTTCTCTACACTTCTCAGGCCTGAGTGTTTTTATGGGCAGGGGTCTTGCTGTACCCAGGTAGTGATAGAAAAAAAAATTATGTGTGCCCATCTTTGGGTAAGTCATCACCTCTCTGGAACTCACATTTTCTCCTTTATAGAGGGTTGGGGCTGTACTTGGGTCATCGTATCCTTGCCATTTTGTCATTTTATGAGTCTTTAATGACCCAATGGAACAAGGGTGTCCCTCTAGGCACTGTATTCTGGGACTAGAGTTGCCTCTCTGGAGAAATCTTGCCCATAGTATAGCATTCTGAGTTCACATGTAAAAATGGCTTACCCTTTCCACTCACCTGATTGGTAAATTTATTTCACCTGTGCCCTCTTGGGTACTGTCTCTATGTTAAAGCAAAAGGGCCTTGCAAGGGGGAAGTCTTAGCTAGTCAAGTAAAAGAGGAACACCGTAGAGAAAATAAAGAAGAGATACAAAGTTGTATGTCTTCCTTTTGATGAAGGGCATCTCTCCTGTATCCTTTCCTTTTTAGGGAAGATAGACATGGTGAAATCAAAATGGGGATTGGCACTGGCAGCAGTGGTGACTGTCCTCAGCTCTCTGCTGATGTCTGTAGGGCTTTGTACACTCTTTGGCCTGACACCAACTCTCAATGGCGGGTGAGTTCCGTGGCCTAGGTTGGCCAGCTTAGCCTGAAGTGGTACAGTGATCACCTTACTACACTGTCTGACTTGCTTCCTTTGAAGTTTTGATGGTCTCTTCATGTTTAATTTGGTAACATTTCAGGCTGAATTTTTTTTTTCAAAGATAAAATGACCCATTTGATATAGCCATATACTACTCTTAATTTTAAAACCATTTAAGAATTCTAACTTACAAATCAAATAATTTTTTAAGAGCAAGTTTTTTTTTTCTTTTCAAAGAAAATAACTGCCTGGTTACAATATATTAATTTTTTCTCACTAATCTTTAACATTTATATTGTCAGCTTACCTTGACTGTCAGTGTATAATCGAAAGCTCTTCCCATTGGTTTGTCCTAAAATGTCAGGCTTATTTATTGTCAAAACATCTCAGGCTGCTTCTTACTTGAAAGTCAGTATTAGTCTTTTCACTCAGTGTTTCAGCTGTTCAGGCTACTCAGAAAATTCCTAGTGTTTTTGTTTGTTTGTTTTTTCCAGTCCTCTCTTTTCAGCTTGTGTTTCCTTTCTCTAAGTGTGGCTGAAAAGAGAATTATAAAGGTACGGTGACATACAGCAGAGGAGTGAAACCTTAAACTCCAGCCGCTCAAATGCACACATTTTATTAACCACAAAGAGTTTTCTTTTTGATCTCATTATTCTTAGTTTCTCCTTTCTCTTTGCCTTGCTTGGAAAGGCAGTAGGCGATATGTCTTGATGGAAAGTGTTGGGTTTGAATTCTGCTGTAATATACTTCATTTAGGAAAGCCTTAGTTTCTTCATAATATCTTCAGCGTTGTTGTAAGGGTCAAACCAGATGATGCATAAAATGCTTGGCAAATTTTTTTTTTTTTTTTTTAAGGCAGTTGGGGATAAGTGACTTGCCCAGGGTCACACAGCTAGTAAGTGTCAAGTGTTTGATCTGAGGCCAAATTTGAACTCAGGTCCTCCTGACTGCAGGGCCAGTGCTCTATCCACTGCACCATCTAGCTGCCCCCTAAATTTTTTTTTTTTAAGTTCCAAAAGTGCCAGGTGGTTGTATTAGTACTGTGACTCATCCAGAGCTTCTATTTAGGCATAGTTTGATTTTTCACAAGATAAAGGAGCCCTCATTATCCAAATCTCTCCAAGGTTTCAGTTTTGTTTCGGTCTGCACCTGTGATTCCATTGGTGTAAGGAACATCAGTTAACGAATGCAGATCAGATTAAGTCAGCAGGCACTTAACTGACTCCCTACCCATTCAGTGTGTGTCAAAGGGCTGGATTTGAAGGGAGGTCTGTCTTTCTGACTCAACAGTCACTCTGCCACACTCTTCTTCTCCCTCCCCCACTAGTAAGGGAAGCAGAGAATAATTTTAATAAGAAAATATTCACTAATGAGTTGACCACTTCTAAAAATAGTCCCCACTCAAACATCCCTACCCATTTAACACTAGTGTCTATCCCTGGTAAGCTAGTGTCTTAATCAGTTAGTCTCCCATAGTCTTGTTAGGTCCCTCTGTCTTGATGTCAGTAGAATTATTTGAATAGCAAAGCATTAAGCAAGGTTCTTGTGAAATTTGATGAAGTCCTCAAATCTTCTTGACCTTTTGTAAATGACTCTTTTTCATGCTGTGAAAGTTAAAAAGGAGGTGAAGGATATAAAATAAAGCACTTGATTCATTCTCTGTTCATTCTAAGAATTATCTTACTGTTACAGTTATAACCAAAATGTTGTTAAATGTAAAATCAAATAAACTCATTTTCATGAGTTTTAGTTTCATTATTCAAAAAGATAAAGTCCTAATAAAATCTTTTCCCCCACTATTTACTGTAAAATGTTGGTCTCCATTTTGTGTTGGTTTCTACTTTAAAAAGCCATTTTCTGGTTTCAGTTATCCTTAGATAATGAAGGTCTCTTGTACTTTTTTACTTTTCTCGATTTCTGTTTCTCCTGATAGTGGTTTAAGGTAACCCAAAAGATTTTTTTCAGATTTTTTTCTTATAGAGCCAGGATCTCTTATTCAGGTCAAACACTTTGAACAGCAAATGTAAATAAAAATTTCAAGCAAACACTTAAAGTGATTTCATCAGACCATTGTCCATTAAATAGACTTGAACCAAAGCTCCTGTTATGAAATCAAGGCTAGCTATGGGGGAGTCAATGCTTTGTAAATGAGATTGCTGATCATGCCGGCTCATTTTGTGTTAATTCTACCCTGCTTTGTTAAAGAGAGAGTTTTGCTCATTTGACTTATGGAAAGAGTCTTAAGTTGCCAACCTCTGGATGTCTGTGTAAAATAAGGCCTGTTGATTCCAAGAGTGGGATGTAGGAGCATTTGTTTTGGACCTGTCACCTGTGGAAAAAATGACCTCCTAGGCTATGCAAAAGGTTAGAAATGTAGACTGCATTCTAGTAGAGACAGCATGAGATTTAGAGTAGTAGATGGCTATTATTAGTATCTCAGATTTGAGTGATAGGAATGTATTCGTTGTTACTCACAGCAGTTGTTCATTCTATTTCAAGACAGTAGGGATCCACTCTTTGACTTGGCATCTTTCTCTTTCCCCAGAGAGATTTTCCCCTATTTGGTGGTGGTAATTGGATTGGAGAATGTGCTAGTTCTCACAAAGTCGGTTGTATCTACTCCGGTAGACCTGGAAGTGAAGCTGCGGATTGCCCAAGGTAACAGAGTTGAGGAGGAAGATTGTGCATTTGAACTGTGGGAAAGAACCTGTAACTTGATTGTGAAGTCCCAGAATGGGGAAGGGAAAAGGCAGTGGTGGTTTATTGTGGCACACATTGGGTAATTGCTCCTGTATTCTGGGAGACGTTCTGGGACATCAGAAACTGCACTTCTTGCCCTTTTGTAAGAACTTCTCACCCTCACCCAGAAGTAGAAAGCATTCTTCCCTATAGTTTCCACCTTTCTGTCCCCTTTCTTGGCCAGGAACTCTACTAAATGGATGCCAATTAATTGGGGAAGTATAGGAACATCAAGTCATGGGAGTGGGGCAGTGTTGGTGATGGGACTTTTATATTTATAGAGCTGTGAGATTTGGAGGAAATTCTTTCGCCTGAGCTTCAGTTTCCTCAACTGTGAGATGGGGATAGTATCTGCTTTAATTGTTTTCCTGGGTTGTTGTGAGAACCAAATGATAGATTTTATATTAAAGTGCTTTGAAACACATGAAATGCTAGCTATAGAAATGCCAGGAATTAAGGGTGGAAACTAAAGTACAGAGGTAATGATGTGATCTAGGTGTAGTTACAGCTAGACCTTGTGGCCCCGCGCCCCCCCTCCCCCCCACCCCAAACCCCTAATCCATTCTGTTTCACTGCTTTGTGTATTTTGTCTCTAGGCTTAAGCAACGAGAGTTGGTCTATAATGAAGAACATGGCCACAGAACTGGGCATCATCCTCATTGGATATTTCACCCTGGTTCCTGCTATTCAGGTAGGGGCTTGTGTTTGCCCTAGCACCCTGGCTCTGGGAATGTAGTACAGCCTAGTGCAGCCCTTTGTCATCTCTACCCTCAGCATTGAGCCTTCCGGCAGAGCTCCCACTCTCTTTCCTATTCTTTACTCTGTGGGAGGTAACTTACAGAGGAGCTGGAACCTGGCATGTGCTGGATCATACTGTCAAGATATGCCTTGTTTGGAATTATGCTACTGAGTTTTGAAGGCTGGGAAGTCTCCAGGAAAGATGGGTGCCTGAGGTTTGTCTTACCCTGGCCTGTCTTCTGGACCCATGAAGAGGACCAGACCTCCCTCATTTCAAGGAAGATTCCACTTTGAACTCTTTCTGTATCCCCATTGTGTAGCAGAGTGCCTGGCGCATAGCAGGTGCTTAATCCGTGTTTACTGACTTACTGAACTGAAGATCTGAACTAGGCTCTGGGGGATAGGACAGATTTAGAGGGTTTGGGAGAAAACTGTGAGGCATAGAGTGACCCCTGTGTATGGGTCATCATGACCCATGTGTTGCTTTATCCCCAGGAATTTTGTCTCTTTGCCGTGGTGGGCCTTGTCTCTGACTTCTTTCTGCAGATGCTCTTCTTTACCACTGTTCTCTCTATTGACATTCGTCGAATGGAGGTAGGAGAGAGGACTAATTTCTATTCCCCCCGTCCCTTCCAGTCCCCCTTAATTTTCATGGTGGGATCGGGGTCCATAGGGTCCATGTAATTCATTGCCTAGATTTTGCAACCTTAGAAGATGTATAGGCCCTGTGGACATTGGAAAATGTGTGTATGTGGTTCCTTGGGTATTGGTATTTGCCTCAGGTGGTAAGGATCGAGGGCTATACCTCCAAAAGGAAGGAGTAAGATCTTGAACTCAGGTCTCATCTTTACCTGCAGCTAGCTGATCTAAATAAACGATTGCCTCCAGAAGTCTGCCTGCATCCGGCAAAGCCTGCGGGACGGGGCCACCGATATGAGCGGCAGTTGGCCATGCGACCCTCAACACCACACACGATCACCTTACAGCCATCATCCTTTAGAAATCTGCGCCTCCCCAAGAGGCTACGCGTCATCTATTTCTTGGCCCGGACCCGGCTGGCCCAGAGACTAATCATGGTATCCCTGCCCGATCCCCTGGTTATTCTCCTCTATGTCTAAGATATAGAAGCTTCATCCCTACCTGCTAAAGTACCAAAGTCCTTCTGATTTCCTCCTCTCTAGCTCACCCTATGAGGGGGCAAGGTAGGTGATAGGCTGCTACTTACCATGCTATGGAATGAGTGGAGTGTGCCCCTTTTAGGTTGACTCCATGATCCAAGAAAAGACCAAGGGAAGATATGGGAAATAGCAACTATGGAGTTATTGTTTTCTTATCTATTCTGGTCCAGGATGTCTATTGTCCTTCTCTCTTCAGGTTGCTGGAAGATCTCATGAGTAGACTGTAAAATACTATAGCTCTTTTTGCTTGCTTTAGACAGAATGAGCCTGGTTCCCAGTTGTAGCAAGCATGGGAAGCTGTTACAGCATTAAAAGAAATAGGGAAAGGAGGAAAGTAGGTTTGTTAGTGGTATAGGAAATTCCATCTTCAGTTGGCTGACCAGTTTGACAACAGTTTTGACCTTGAGACTTGGTGCTTCCCAATAGACATTTTCTTGGAAATGGGTTTTGGTTTAATAGAAACTGGTGTCATTTGTTCTCTGAAGTAGACTAAAGGATTTCAGCCTTCTGACCCTCAGCACTGGGACAAGCACTGATTCTAGGCTAATGTTGAGTATGGAGGATGTAGAGGGAACGTGTTAAGAGAACTGGAAGCTAGAGGAAATAGTCAACATCAAGCCTAGTGAACATCCTATTCTAGTGTGACTCAGGTTCTGGGCATTTTAGGTGGCCTTTGGGGAGAGGGACACAGCAGGAGACCAAATGCATATTTTTCAACTTGGAGGAAATGGTTAGTAATCAGATGTCCTTAAAGCTGCAAGGAAGGGGAGGATGGGTAGTTGTTTCTCCCAGCTTGAACTTTGTGATCCATTCAGTTCACATAGCACATTACCTGAGAGGTGCCTCCTCCCCATCAACCCATCAGCAAAATTCACAGGAAAGTCTTTGGAGGCGTTAATGTGAATTTATTGATCTCCTCCCTGCTTCTTACAGGTTGGCACAGTGATCTGGATTGGCATCCTGGTGTATACGGACCCTGCTGGGCTACGCACTTACTTAACGGCCCAGGTGACAGAGCAGAGCCCCTTGGGGGAGGCGGGACTGCCGCCAATGCCTGTGCCAGGTGGGGTGCTGCCTGCAGGTGACCCCAAGAGTACCTTCTCCATTTTCCCACCGGATGCTTCTAAGCTAGCAGAGAATCAGACACTGCCTTGGGAATCCCCTGATATTCAGGAGCCCCAGGACCATCTGGAGGGGGCGCCTCATAGCAGCCTGCTGGACATAGGCCCTGGCCCAGAGGTGACATGGGGACCAGAAGATGAAGAGCTCTGGAGGAAACTGTCCTTTCGCCACTGGCCGTCTCTCTTTAGTTACTACAATATCACTCTGGCTAAGAAGTAAGTGTAGCAGAGGAGGAGGACTGGGTGAATGGAGGAGGCCTTCCTAGCAAGGTTAGGGAGTGGCTTCAGGCCACTGCTCTTAGAACATGATTAACTGGTCTCTTCTTTTGATGAGTATTACTAAATTCCCCAAGAGAGGCATGTGGACTATGGGGGCTTGGAAGAGACATGGGGAGAAAAGTTGGGGATTTTTGCCCAGCCCTCTTGCGCCTGAGCTAAGGGCTGGCTTCTTTAATGCCTCTTCATGAGGGTTGTGTGCGAGGCATTATCTCCTGCTGTCAGGGCAGCTGGCTGTTATTGGTGGAGATTTGGTAGCCTTTGGAAGGCCTTTCATCCTGCCCCATCATCTTTCTGCTCTGCTTCCTCATAGGTACATCAGCCTACTTCCAGTGATTCCTGTCACCCTCTATTTGAACCCACAAGAGGTTCAGCACCAACAGGAGGCTCAACATTACTGGCCCCTTAAACCCTCAGGCTCCGGAACTGCCCAGGGGGAGGACCAGGGGCAGGCATTTGAAGGTCCCAGTAGGACCCAGGTCCATGGAGATGTCACTCTCTACAAGTAAGGGTCACTACTCCCTCTCCCCCACCCCCTCCTGCTGCGCTGGGGTCTTTGGCTGGACCAGAAGTATCAAGAGGGTTAGGGAAGTGTGAGAAATTGGTTACATGATTATACATGGTCTAGCAGGGGTGGGGAATCTGCAGCCTGGAGGCCACCTGTGGCCCTCTAGATCCTCAAGTATGGCAAAAGGATTGGTTTGGTGAAGTTTGGATTCAGTCAGAGGACTGCAGGTTCCCCACCCCTGGTCTCGGGTGTTGGCTCCTTCCCTCATTTGCACAGTTTTGCTCCTAACCACTGGTTTCCTGTCCCATTTCTACCTTATTTGGGTTTCTAGGCTAATAATTGGGATGTGGGGCTTGTGTGGTTTCTAGGGGGTGGGTACTGGGGTTGAATGGAGATGACCCCACTGAGCACCATCTACCTGCCATGCCCACAGGGTAGCCGCATTAGGTCTGGCTTCTGGTATCTTGTTGGTGCTTTTGCTCTTCTGCCTCTATCGAGTGCTCTGCCCTAAGAACTATGGACAGCATGGGGCTTCCCATGGTCGTCGAAAGCGTGGGGACCTACCCTGTGATGACTATGGATACTCCCCGCCTGAGACAGAGATCATTCCTCTTGTCCTTCGAGGGCATCTCATGGTAAGGATTGGGAATGAGCTGGTTTTGTTCCCTGCAGAGATTCCCTCCTGGCTCCCCCATGTCTCTTGTTGCCCCCACACCCCCATGAGGTGGGAAGACAGCTGGGGGTCTTTAGGTTGAACAAGGAGAGAGCCCATCACAGGTCACTTGATACCAGGAGACAGCCATGCATCCCTGCCCTTGGTAAGCTGGATTCTCTTCACCTTTCAGGACATTGAGTGCCTTGCAAGTGATGGGATGCTCCTGGTGAGCTGCTGCCTCGTAGGACAGATCCGGGTGTGGGATGCACAGACTGGGGACTGCCTTACCCTGATCCCCAAGCAAGGGTATGATTCCTTCTCTTATCCCTTCTTCCTGGCTTCAAAGGTTAGTTCCTTTCTTCACCCACTACTCAGCTCTAAACATTGGCATGAGATCCTTTTCCTTTTAACCCCTTTTCCATCCCCAAACACATTCCTACCCTGGCACCTTCCTTTTTCTGCTTACTAGGCTTCGAAGGGATAGTGGTGGTGTGTTTGATTCCCAAGAGAGCTGGGAGCAGCTATCAGATGGGGGAAAAGGGAGCCTTGAGGAGCTTGGAGACAACGCCCAGCTACGGCGCCTCCTGGGTCCCCCACAGCCTCCGCTCTTCGGTGACCAGCCTGACCTGACCTGCCTCATTGACACCAACTTTTCTGAGCAGCCCCAGCCCCCACCTTTAGAGCCTTCGCAGCCTGAGCCAAGGCACCGGGCTGGCTGTAGACGACCCCATGACCCACCTGGCTATGATTTCAGCCGATTGGTGCAGCGGGTATACCAGGAGGAGGGGCTGGCTCCTATTCCCTTACCAGCCCTCGGACCCCCTTCCCCAGTTCCTTCATTCCATGGCCCTGAGGATGAAGCCTGCTCACATCTTGAGAAGGGGTCACCTGTCCCCACTTGGACTCCGGACACAGAGAGCTCCGTCTGGAGCCTGGACCTGCAGGGGAACCTCATCGTGGCCGGGCGCAGCAATGGCAGGCTGGAGGTGGGGAGGTTAGGCCGGGAGTTGAGGACAGAGGGTAGGGACGCTGTATTTTGATGAGCAAGCCTTAAGGACAAAGGGCCTAGCTTTGGTTTTCTTGACTCATTCCCAAGTGGGATTGGCTGGGGTGGGGGCCAGAGATTTCCATCTCATTTCACTAATGGGAAAGTAGAGGAGGGTTAGGAGCCAGGACCCCAGGTCCCCAACCAGTCACACTAGGCAGAGAATCAAGGACTTTAGACAGGCTGTTTAAACCCACCCCTTCCATTAAAGGAGGGCAAGTGCTGCTCTTTCCCATGGCCTTTCCCATAGTGGGTGGGAGGGAGGGCCTTAGTCTGTCCTTTTAGGGCCAGGTTGGGCTGCCCCAACCTGAGCAGGGCCCTCACAGCCTCTGGGGTTACAGGTGTGGGACGCCATTGAGGGCACCCTTCGCTGCAGCAACGAGGAGGTCTCCTCAGGCATCACTGCCCTTGTGTTCCTGAACAAGAGGTGAGGATGTGAGTTTCCTGGGCCAGGATGGCCCTTGGACCCCTCTTTAGAAGGGGCATCTGGGTCAAAGGTGCAACAGATGGCACTATGGGTCTTAACATAGTAGGGAGTGTCAAGGTCTTTTGAGAGGGAAGAAGAGAGTTTGTGGGAGGGTCATGTAGATAAAGACCTGGGTGTGGATCCTGCCTCATACCCTTACCAGCTGAGTGACCTATGGACCTTATTTAATCTCCTTGGGTCTGAGTTCTCTCAGCTGTAAAATGACTCTATGAAAAATGACTCTATAGGTCCCTTGCAGCTCTCATCCTTGGTCTTACGGCTGCCTGGGGGCAGGGTTGGAACACACCTTTCCTAATGACGATTAGGAGGTTCCCCTGTGCCTTTCCCTCCTAATGGTTGCAGTTATTACTGTTCTGTTCCAGGATTGTGGCTGCCCGGCTCAATGGGTCCCTTGATTTCTTCTCCTTGGAGACTCGCACGGTCCTCAGTCATTTGCAGTTTCGAGGTAAAGTGGGAATAGACTGGGTCAAGAGAAGATTCTGTGGAAAGTGAGAGATTTATAGCAACTTTTTCACCCTGAGCTCTCTGGCTAGGGGCATGGGAACTGGGTTAACTCTCCTGCTGCTTATTAGTGGGTATGGGAAAAGATGACTTTGAGTCTCTGCTCACTTTGAGCTGGTTTTTCCCAGGGACTCCAGGCCGGGGCAGTGCCCCTTCATCCCCTGTGTACAGCAACAGTGATACTGTAGTATGCCACCTCACCCACACAGTGTCCTGTGCCCACCAGAAACCCATCACCGCCCTGAAGGCTGCTGCTGGTCGTGTTGTGACTGGGAGCCAGGACCACACTCTGAGAGTGAGTATCCTTTGGAAGCTTGGGCAGTCTTGGGGAGGGTAGCAAGCGAAGTCAGAGAGAATGAAGACCCAGTAACAAGGATTTCTTGGCTAAAGGTGGTGAAATCTATTGGAGCTACTGAGATAGTTCTCCAAGTTTGAATTGAAATCGAGGACCTTTTCAAATTTGAATGAGTGGGGAGAAAATATATAGAGTTTTGAAAAGTCAGGATAGGAGTCAGAGCTCTGATGCTGCCTCATGTCTCAGGTGTATAGGCTGGAGGACTCGTGCTGCCTTTTCACCCTGCAGGGCCATTCAGGGGCCATTACAGCTGTGTACATTGACCAGGTGAGATCCAGTATGAGCTCCTAGGGAGGAGCTAAGACAGGGCCAAGAGCCTTAGGGTGGAGGATGGAATGGACCGTAGTCACATCCATGGGTGAGGCTGCCTCTGTGGGCCCTCTTAAGGCCACACTAACCCTATTCTTGAAGTTTCCAAGAGTCTTCCCCGATTTTGATTCAAATTTCAATGGACATGAGCTTCTTACCAAGACTCCACAGTAACCCAGTTTTTCCATCTCCATTCTCTCAGACAATGGTTTTGGCCAGTGGGGGGCAGGATGGAGCCATCTGCCTTTGGGATGTTCTGACAGGTAGTCGAGTAAGCCATATGTTTGCACACCGTGGGGATGTAACCTCTCTCACCTGTACCACCTCCTGCATCATCAGCAGTGGCCTGGATGACCTCATTAGCATCTGGGACAGAAGCACTGGCATCAAGCTCTACTCAATTCAGCAGGTGAGAAGAGAGGAAAGGAGGGAGGGGCTGGGACTGTTTTCATCTTGTCCCTCTCCCATTTTAAGGGCAAAGGGGTTATAAAGACGAGACTCAAGACCCCAGATTGGGTGGGACAGGAAAGTAGTGCTTATATACTATGAACTACAATATCAGTAACACTTGTTCCCCTCAACCTCCCTAGGACATGGGGTGCGGGGCCAGCCTGGGTGTCATCTCGGACAACTTGTTGGTCACTGGAGGCCAGGGGTGTGTCTCCTTCTGGGATCTAAACTATGGGGACCTGCTGCAAACTGTGTACCTGGGCAAAAGCAGTGAGGCACAGCCAGCCCGCCAGATTCTTGTGCTGGACAACGCGGCCATTGTCTGCAACTTTGGTAGTGAGCTGAGCCTGGTATATGTGCCCTCCGTGTTGGAGAAGCTGGACTGAACCAGGGTTAATACTGGGCCTGAGCACCCTCTCCAGAGTCTTCATAGCAGGCCTGGACTGGAAGTGACCCAACAGTGGTAACCAGGCTTGGAGCAGGAGGGGAATTGTCCACCTTTCTGGTGGTTGGGGAGGACAGCTGTTGGTAAGCTCCTATCCCACTAAGGGCACTGTGTGTCCTGCTAACTGGTGGACCCTGTGCTAGGCGTAGGGACTCTTCCTTCTGCCTGGCATCTCTGGCTCTCCCTTTCCCCATTAGTGGGACCAAAGCTGTAGTACCTGAGGGTGGAGAGAATAGGGTTGGCTGGGTTTGCCCTCGGGACTTTTCAGTGTCTTCCCATCTTGCCAGTTCCCTCTCTTAAATAAATAAACTTTTTTAAATCATGTAATATATAACCACCATGAGCTACCTCCATCTATGCCCTATAAGGATACATAATTATGTTTCTGTTACTTCATTCCTTTCTGTATGCCCACCTTGAAGTAGGTAGCATTATTAATAATAGAGCCATTAAGTGTGGCCAGGCCTAGTTAGCACAAGAGCTGTTTGGTGTGGCATTCACACTCCTGAAGAGGGAGGAAAAGCTATATTGCTTTAGGCAACCATAAAACTGCCTTCTTAGGGGAGGCTGGTTTGAATGGTGTGTTTGTACTAGAGGGAAAATGGGGGGAAGGAAAGTAGAGGGAAGTCCTGAGGGAAGAATAGGAGTCTTAGTGGAGTTCAGGTTGTTCTTACTGTGGAGGGTTAGGCTAGCTAAAGTGCCCAGGCACCCCCACCTCCCATGCTGTAGTAACTATTTATTAGCCTTTGCTGCTCATTCTAAGAGGCAGTTGGGAAAATTTATATGGGGCCCTGGCCAGTAGACTCTGCTCCTTTATTTTCAGTGCCATCTGTAATCCCTCAAGGCTAACAGAATATTGGTTCCAAACCATCTAGTCCTGGATAAGCAAATCACTGGCAGAAGTATGGACCAGAACCAAGGGCTTGGCTTTGTACCAGGGGTGTGGGAACAGACAGTTTTAAGGAAGATTTTTTGTCAGATTCCAGCTCCTGTACTCCTCTCAGAAGTTACATAAATGAGGAAAGTTTAAGACTGTCCCTCGAGGGCGTTGTTTACAATCAGACTAGTACTGGCAAGTGCAAATGATGACTTGGACGAGGTCTGTCTTCTGTCCACACTAATAATCTCCCAACATCAAGCCCTTAAATGCTGGCATTGGGACTGAGCTGTGTGTGATGGGAAAAATATGAAAGTCAGAGGACCTGGGTTATCTAATTAACCTCACCTCTCTACCATTTAACTATGTAGGTGGCTTTGGGCACTTTATGAGCCACTTTCTTCATAAAATGAGGATGCCTGTAGTACTTCACAAGGTTGCTAGAAGGAGCCAAGGAGAATGTCAAGTAATACCAAGGGCAGAGGAGAAAAGGGAAGCACAAGAAGCAACTGTCATATAGATTGGTTTATTTTAGTAGCAAAGAGCTGAAAAAAAAATTCAGGTCCCAAGTAAGAGAATGGCTACTTTGTTCATGGTCTGCCCCACCCACTTTACCCCCAAGAGTCAGGTTGTTAGTGAAGGGCAAGAAGTGAGTGCTGAAGTCTTTTCAGCAGCTCCATGCAGTCAAGAGAAATGACCATCCTAGGAGGACTTCCACTAGACCAGGGCTAAAGGCAACAAGAATTGTTGGGGAGGGGTGGGGGTTCGACCTCCAAACTTGTGACTCTTCTCCCTTGAGTTGTTCCTCTACAGTTGCTGAATCCTCCTCCTCTACCCTGGCCCCTTGGTAAACCTCCAGTATTTCCCTATTCCAGAAGAGAGGCAGCTCAGGTTTTGAATTAGGGACTTAGCAGGTTCAAAGGAAAACATGTAGTGTAGGGAGTTAGAAGCCATTGGACATCCGTGCCTCTAGGTCCAATTCATGTCTTATTTAGGGTCCAGAGTGGGTCCAAAAGGCTGAGAGGGTCATCACTAGGGCCAGTGCCCCGAAGTCCTTGCCCATTATGAGCCTGCAAGAAGCTCTGTTTGTTCATGCGTTGCTTCCCCCGCAGGGAGCTGTCTAGGGAAAAGGCCTCAGGAGTCAGGGAGGCCAATAGCTCTAGAGAAGAAGAGGAAGGCCCAGGACTAGGTGCTGCAGGTATCTGACTCTCCTCCTTAGGCTCAGGAATCTCTGGCTGGGGGGAAGAAGGAGGAGAAGGTGAAGGGGGACTGGCAAGCTCCAGGAGGTTGGGGGTGGTAGGACTAAGAGGCTCAGCAGGACTAGCAAAGGCCAGAGGCGGGGGCTCCTGCCCGCCCCCTTGGGGCCGGATGCTAAGCTTGGCAATGGTGGCTTGGATGGAGCTGATGGGCATGTCTGCACCCAGCACTAGGTCCTGGGGGTCCTGGGGCAGATATGCCTGTGGAGGGAGAGAGAAGATACTCAGGAACTCCATCTACCATATCCTCCCCCATTCCTCCCCCACCCCTGCGTCCCCAGCCTCCCTTTACCTTCTGGGCCACGTTGGAGTTAGCAAGGGGTCTGCAGGCAGAAGGGGGTGCCACTCCATGCCGCTGGAGCACCTGCTCTACGTGTCTCAGCACTGCTTCGTGACAAAATCGGAGGTGCAGCTGACAAGGGAATGGCAACTTCAGTTCAAGGCATCACCTTAAACTCAGCAGCCCGGCCTGCCCTCCCTCTCCTCTTTAGCCCCACCTTCTCCTGTAACATGTGCTTTCGCTGTTGCCGCATCCGCCGGACCAGCTCTGTCAGGGCAGGAATCCCGTTGCCAGCTTCTACTTCCTGCACAGCAGCATACAGCAGCGCAAAGGCTCCAGTGCGGCCTACCCCAGAACTGTGAGAGCAGGGAAAGTGAGCAAGGCCCCTCAGAAAATGCATTCCCAGACCTCCCTGCAGCCATCCTGGCAGTACCTGCAGTGTACCACAATGGGGGTGTGCAGAGGCCGCTGATGCAGGTAGTGAGTGTGCACCTCCTGGATGAAGCGAAGCAAGTTTCCTGGGCTGTCTGGGAGGCCCCTGAAAATGGGAGAAGAGGAATGAGTGGGACCCCTAGGACCAGTACAAGGGTGGATGAGGACCTGAGTTGCTTAGTTCTCAGGCTCACATCTCCTCTCCACCCTACCCTACCCAAAAAAACAAAAGGAAACAAAAACACCGGGCTAACCTGCCATCAATGTTAACTCCCTCCCTCCCCCCCATTGGGTTAAACGCACAGCTCCGGCCAAGTGGGGAAGTGCAGGTGTACGAGAGATCGTTTGAGGCTTTGGTCTCTGAACTGCAGGCTCAGCACACGTTCCACGTGGGTATCTGTGGTCCGGACGCTGCTCAGCACCAGGCTTAGAGGGCCCTGGATCAGAGGCTGGCCCCGCTCAGTGGGGAAATACTTAGCCACTTTCTGCTATAGGGCAGAAAGAGAGAGGAGTGAATTGTCACAGAAGCTGAGCTGGGGCCATAGCAAAAAGGTCAAGAGGCCTTAACCTAGCACATGTGAATTTGTTTTTAAAAGTACTTTGATTAAATATATTTCAATATAACTGGTATCTTTTGCAATCTTTGTATTTTATACTTGACAAAAAAAGTTAAGCCTGGAGTGAAAGGCATTCAATCTTTTGTCCAGAAGAATCAGCCTAGAGACATTATGTAGGGTGCTAGGGTAGAAAGACCACTTCGTCTTGGATAAGACCTGTGTTCAAATTCCAGTTCTGCTCTTTGCCCTAAAAATCACAGGCACAACTCGGTTCCATTGTTCCCTCTGCAAAGGGAAAATTCCCCAAGTGATTATTTACCCCCTTTCCTTACCTTGTCCATCTCTGCCTCTGAAACCAACATAACAATGACAGACACCTTCTGTTCATGCACCATGAGCCAGAAGTCAGCTGCAGTGCCAGGCAGTGGAGCCTGGGTGGCTATCAATGGAGGGCAGTACGAAGAGAGTCCTTCCACCCGGCTGGCATTGATATAATCATCCTTGCCTGAACGAAGCACTACCCGATTACTATCATAGGGCATGATATCCTGGTGCCGGTTCTTGAGAGAATAGCAACGTGCAATGGCAATGGAGCGGCCTCGGGCATCCCGTTCCTGGGCTTCCTGCAGCTCTCGCCAGACTCCATCTAGAGATCCTGCCCCGCCACTCAGCAGCCCTCGGAATGCCTCCAGCTCCTCCTGCAGTTGCTGGAGCCTCTGTGGCTGCTCATAAGGGTCACACTCTATCAGTCGCAGGGCTTGGGGCCGCTGGCCCTCTGTGGCATCTGCCTTGGTGGGCTGGAGCAAAGGGTGGCCTCCACCAGGGGGTTGGGACCCCCCATGTTGGCTCTCAGGGCTGGATGAGAGCAGATCAGCCGTGGACGAGTTGCAGCGTTGGAATGGCGGTGGCTCTGTCTGGGAAGGGTGTGGTGTGGTAGGGCCAGGCCCTGGGGATGGGGCTGGTGAAGGCACAGGATGAGGGCTTGGAGAAGGTTGGCTGGAGGGTGGGGGGCCCCTGAGGGGTAATGGAGTGCCAGGGGGCAACTGACTGGGGAGTGAGGGGGCCTGAGGACCCTGGGGCCTAGAAGCTGGGGCTGGGCAATAGGGTATGGCTGAAGTACCTGGGGGAAGGGGTTGAACTCCAGGAAGTGGAGCATGGGGAGGCTGAGGTGGGGCTGGAGTGGGGAAAGGCAAGGCTCCTGAAGGGGGAGGTAAAGGATCCTGGGAAGGAAGTGGGTAAAGATGGGTACGCAAAGGTGGTGGGAGCTGCCCCATGGCAGCAGGCTGGGTAACAAAAGGAAAAGGTGGTTGCTGGGCAGTGGGAGCAGGGACTCTCGTCTGGGGAGGGAAGACAGGTGGGTGCTGGATTGGGGTTGGAGGTCGAGGCTGAGGTACGAAGGGCACTTGGGAGGCATAGGGTTGGGGCCGAGGCTGCAACTCACCACGGGGAACTGGGGGAAAAGGAAGCTGGGCTGAGGAGGGGGTGAAAGGTTGGCAAACCCCTACAGGGTAAGGATACGGTACTGTTGGGAGTCCTTGCTGGGAGGCAGAGTAGCAGGGCCTGGTGGGGGCTGGGCTTGGGCTAGGCCCGGGCCTGGGGGCCGTGTAGCTAGAGATGGGGGCCTGGATGCTGTCCACTGTG
Organism: Vombatus ursinus; assembly: GCF_900497805.2. Taxonomy (NCBI): domain Eukaryota; kingdom Metazoa; phylum Chordata; class Mammalia; order Diprotodontia; family Vombatidae; genus Vombatus; species Vombatus ursinus. The sequence continues at coordinate 2,795,575 of NW_020954645.1, read as the reverse complement.
GTAGTGGCAGGACGGATCCCTGGAGCCAGCTCAGGACCCATAAATCGAGGAGGAGTTGCTGTGGGGACACCCCCACTGGATCCAGGAGGCCCTAGAGCATAGTGGCTGCTTACTACCCTGTGTTGAGGAGATGAGCCAGGAATTAGGCCAGGCTCTGGGGTGTAAGTGGGAGCTGGATAGAGGCGGGGCCCTGGAGCCAAGCCTGGCAGGGGCAGTCCTGCAGGCTGAGGGGCTGAGGGTTGTAATAGAGGTGGAGGCCCAGAGTAGGTACCTTGGGGGAAAGGGCTGGGACCTTGGCTGGGAATATAGTGGGACCCAGGGACAGTAAAATGGCCAGGGGAGAAAGGCATAACAGCTCCAGCTCCCAAAAAAGCATCACTGGGGAGGGCTCCAGGGGGAAAGGCAGCCAGGTGGCTGGCCAGCATGTCAGGAGGCAAGCTTCGGAGCTCCTCGGGCAGATCCCCAGGCTCTAGAGCGTCCCCTTCTTCCTTTCGGGGTAGTAGTGGCTTTGGGGCGGTAGGTCGGGGCGGAGGTTTCTTTTTCAGTTCCCTAAGAAGTCAGTCCAGAGTCCATCAGTCCCCTGATTACTCTCCCCTCTCCCCACTCCATTTTATCTCTATCAGACCAGGATAGTCCTCGGGCCCAGCTTTACCTGCTGAGGAGCTGTTGGAACGCAGTTTCTCGGGCTTGGCATGCAGCCTTGGCCCGTTCCAGCAGAGTGGCCACCTTGCTCTCCAGATCAGCATAGAAATCCTTTCCCTCCTGGGACTTCTTCATTAAATCCTCATAGGCCTCATATGAGGCCACCAAGGTCTGCAGCGTGGAGTTCCACCTGGGGCAGAGACAAAGGTGAGCCCAGCATCTTGCACATCACCCCTGTGTAATTACTGAACACATGGGCTGGAGAAATGTGAGGGGTCCTCATGGGCTAAGAATGAAGCCCTGGGGCTGGAGGAGAGGGACAAGGGAAGAGAGGAGGGCAGCAGTCCAGGGCACTGACTTGTGCTCCAACTCCGTAAGCACTCGACGAACAGCTGCATACTGCACGTTGGCCTCTGTCAGCGCCTTGAGGACGTTCTCCTGGGCAGCCAGGTTTTGGTCCAGGTACACACGGAGCTGGTCATACTTCTTGAGCTGTTCTTCAAAGAGCTTCTGAGGGGCAAGAAGAGGAGGAGTGAGACCCAGGAGAGAGCCCTCCAAGCAGGACCCATTGGGCCTCCTCCATCCCAATCCTCAGTCCCTGTACACAGCTTTTCCCACGTTCTCACTCTAGGGAGTGAGAAGCCCCCTAAGCAGAACCTCTCCCTGGGGGACCCTCAAGATGCCACCTTCATCTCTGAACGGTCTGTGGTGACGAGGGAAGTGGTGATGTCATCCTTCTGGATCAACTCTCGGAGCTGCTGCTCCAAGGACAGGCGCTGGTCCCTCATTTCCTGCACCTTGGCCAGGATACGCTTGAGGTTCTGTAGCACAGCCTTGTCATCTGGGAAGAGGCAAAGTTCCTTCATCGACAAAAGAACCCAAAGAAGTCCCCTCCTCTCCTCGGCCCCACGGGCGATGCCGACCTTTCTGCTTACCAGGGGTGAGGGCTGGAGAGGGCAGGGCAGCACGCACTTGGTCCAGTGGCCCGCTCAGCAGACGTAAGTTGCTAATGTGCAGGTTCATGGCCCGATGCAGCTCACTGTTGGTGAAGGAGGCCTTCTCGTGCACTTCCATGTATTTGGCCCACTCTCGGCTTACCTCGGCCAGCCCCCCAGCTGGAACTGCTCCTGGCTGCCCAGATGCTTCCTGGACCTTCTGCTCCAGGAGCTCATCCTCCTCTAACAGGCCCTTGATCTCCTTCAGGGAAGCTTCTACATCTGTATAGACTCCTGACAACACTGCAAAGGGGAGAGACGCCAGGCCTATTGACCTGGGGGCCACAGACCCTCCACAGTCCAAAATCTTGGGTTTAGCCTTGCTCTGGCCTTTTTAGTCAAAGAGAAAGAGCACTAGATTTGGAATGACAAGACTTCAAATTTCAGCTCTAACACTACCTAGCTGGATAATTTGGATAAATGACTTAACTAGAAAGGAAACCTCAATTTTCTCCTATGTAAAATGAGAGAAAGGGAGGGATGAGCTAAATGATCTCTAGGGTTGCCTCTGGTGCCAACACCTATGAAAATGCCTCACATATTTCACTTTTGCCCAAGTAATGGCTGCCCTTTGTTACTCTCTAGACCATGTCAGAAACACAACTCCAGACCACAGCTGCTCTCCCCTAGCGAGGAAGGCTCCACCATAAGCCACCCCCCAAATACCATTTCTCCATACATGCTCACCTTGCATGGACTGAACAAGATTCTTCACCGTGTCGGGCCGAACACTGAGGGCCGCACACTTCTCCATGAGAACGGGCGGGATGTGGTTATACGCGTCCAGATTATCTACTGTCTCTGGGTCTAGCTGCAGGGAGTCCATGAACTGGCTGTGTCAAGGGATGATGGGGAAAAGTCACTGTTGTGAGTTGTCTCAGTCTATGATGCACATCTGTCCTTAACCCTCACGTGGCAAGGACTCAAGGAGGTAAGCGCAACTAGGCACAGACAAGAGACCATCCCTGACCCAAGGGTTTTACAGGGAAAAATAGTAGCTTTCAAGGGGCCGGTGGCCAAGAGCTGAGGTTCCTCAGATCAGAGCTAGAGTCCAAGGCCCTAAGAGAAGGCCAGGATCTCTGCCCTACTGGAACTTCCGCACTGATCTCCAGCTTGTTCACTGTGTTGGAGTCCCAGCTCCCCAGACAGACTGAACTCTTGACTTTCCCCACAACAGAGACATGTCTAGGGCTAGATCATGCATGAATGGAAAGCAAGATACATGACGACATATAGTCTCCCTAATATTCTGGAAGACTTGGTGGAAGCAGGAAGAAGGTTTGGGTCTCCATTACTTACTCTAGGACCTCGTTCTTGGCATCGATCTTAGCCATCATCTCACGAAGCAGCTTGGCCTTCTCTTCACTGGAGGGTGGGAGGGTAAAAGAGTCAACGGAGACAGTCTGCACCATCATCAGCCTCCCAATGCAAATCCACTGGGGCTTAACTCTGGAGGTGACCCCACCCTTTGGTAGGAGATGCTCATTCCCCAGACCTCCTCAAGCCAAGCCTCTCCCCATTCTGCTTACCTGTACAGTGAGGAGGCCTCATGGGCAGCCATAGGCACCAACTTGGCAAAAATGTCAGGGCCAGTGACAGCTGGATCAGTAGGATTCACAGGAAGGGGCTTCACCAAGGGGGCTCCTGGGAGAAGGAAGGAAAATAGTTGGAAAGCCAAGAAGCCCTGGGCCAGAAACTGAGGCAAAGAACAATTCAACTGCTTAACTAAAGAGATCATAAAATAATAAACTCTCAGAGGGGAAAGGATCTTGAAAGGTTATCTTGGAAGGATCCTGCCTAAGTAGGAATGCCCTGTACAAGTTCCCAACAAGCAGTTCTCCAGTTTCTCCATGCTGAGAAATCATTCCTCATTCCACTTTTGTACAATTCAAACTTTGTAAGGAATGTTTCCTTATGTAGAGCCTAAATATCCCTCTGCAACTTCTCCCACTTTTCAGGTCCAGAAGCCAAACAAATCTAACGACAGTCTTTCAAATACTTGGAGAGGATCCCCAGTCTCTGTTCATTCGCAACACCTCCAGCTCCCACAACCCCTTCCTCCCCTCACCGTCCTCATCATGTACCACAGTTCACCAAGGCTCTTCTCAAAACTTGGCTCCCAGAACTCAATACGGTACGAAGAGACTGGAGGACACTGGACAGTCACTCCCCTTGTTATGCAATGTTTTTGTTAATGTAACTCTAAGCACGGAGCTCTTTACTCCTTTGCTGTATGAAGCTGACACTAGGCACCCAATTTCATTCCCCAAAATGGTGTCACTGGGTCTTCTCTCCTCCACCATCTGCATTCCACACCTTTTACAGGCTGTAGGGTATCCAGTGCAGGGATAGCCTCATGGTATATGAAGTCGTTGTCCTTCTTGGCTGAATTGAATCTGTGAACAGAGAAGAACAGGAGGTAAGGAATGTGTTCATGTCCTGCCTCAGAGGCAGCATATCCCTTTGACATGTATATGTCTAAGGACTGGCTACCATCTCCTTTTCACTCCCTCCTGTCACCACTGAGTTTGGTCCCTGATTCCACCCCTACCACTACAACCACCTGGGGACCCATAATTCTAGGTCTGGCTCAACTGCCACTTTCCTCTCCGTTATATCTTGGGAAGGGAAACATGGATCATTTCAAGCTTCCTTGAAGCCAGCTCCATAATTCCATACGATCCTTCCTCTGCCCTAATCTTTCACTCTCACATGTGACAGTGGCTCTCATCCTGGTTCAACCCTGACTTACTTTCCACCAATGACATCCATAGTGAAGCGCAGAGCATCCTGTACAGTTTCAGGCTGTCCCTTTTTGGGAAGGGACAGAAGGGAGAGGAACAGAGGGAAAGCTCTTCATTATTATGCCAAATCTAGCCTCTACTGAGATGTCCACAACCCCAGCCCTCCCTTCTACTTTCCCTTCTCCCCTCCCCCCAAAGCTCTATGTACAATGGCATTCAATCAAGGCTATTTGAAATTAGCAAAAGATCAAAAGTTCTAATGAGACCAGGAAGTAGGTCTTGTCATGGAAGGGAAAAACAGAAGAGTAGGACCTCAAGCCTATATTACCTTTGCCAATTTAATGGCTTCATTAAGCTTGTCCAGGGCACTCTGGAAGTAGACCACCTGTAAGGAAAGAGACAGTCGGCCTCCTAGTAGCACAGCTGGGGAGAGAAGGAAGGAAAGGCAAAGAGGAAGGATTCCCTTCCTCCTACTCCATCCCCTATTAAGTCCTCATCACCTCTTTCTAACAGACAGCATCTCAAAATTAACCATAGGGAGCCCAAAGCCTCCCTTTATCTCCAGGCCTGAGTATTAAGCCCAGACCCAGGATACATACACTTTTCCCAGGCTGAGACCCATCCCCATCTAATGACCACAGGATAAACTGGGCCCAAATCATTCCCCACAGGGTGGTAGAGAAACTGTTTAGCTAGGCAGGAAGGCAGGCAAGCTAGTCTGACATGGGCAAAGAATTCAAAGCCCCAAACAAGTACTCTTAGCTGGGATACTGGAAGGTATGAGAGAGGGCAGGTCCAGAGGTAGGCTTAGCAGGTGGTAGGGAGTCCAGTCTGGCTATGGCAGAGAAAATATGTTAAGAGGTATAAGGTGATTAAGGTGGGAATGTGGAGGGCCCCAAACACGAGGTCCACAAACTGGTGCTTCTGTTAACCACCCCAGGAATCCCTAAGCACTATAGTTAGTACCAGACGGAAAAAAGCCTTTTGCACCTGCATAGTACCGAATGCTTTCCCAAGAACTACCCAAAAACACATGATCTTATCTGAGCTGCTCAGCAACCCTATGAGGCAGACAGGGCAGAGAGCAATATAGCACTTTACAATATAGCATTTTACAGATGAAGAAACCAAGGCCAAGATCACATAGCAAATTAATGGTAGAGCCAATCCTAGAACTCAGGTTTCTTAGCTCCTAGTCCTATACTCTTGTCTATTCAGGAGAAAAAAAAAGGATGTTAAAGCACCCTTTTCACAAATAAGGGAGAAAATTGGAGGTGGGGATAAATGGGGATATAATAATGAAGGGAAACTAGGGAATAGGGAAGAACGAAGAAAGAAGGCTTGGGACAGGTTCCTGGTGCATGTTTCCCCCACCTTGGGAAGTAAGTTGTTGAATCCCTCACCCTGGGGTGCTTTTGAGCCAGAGCCCATGACCTCCGCAGTGCCAACCACTTACCCTCTCTCCAAATTTCTGCTGTTCCTCAGCTTGCTTCCCCATGTGCAGCTGAAAGAGGAAGTGTGTGAGGTCAGTGGAGACATCTTGCCTGGGAGGGCTGGCCTCGTCTTTCCCACCCCTGCAACCTCCCCACCCAAGGTGAAAGAAGGGAAGGGAAGAGCGGCTGGCAAGGCTCCTTACATGAGCCACTGCAGCAAAATAGCAGGTCTTCATCTGTACCAGTTTCTTCCAGTCTTTCTGGACCTTGCCCAGCAGTGAGGCGGTCTCGGGGTTTTCCAGGGCCCGACAGGCCTCCTTGTAGTAAACAACCACCTGGGAGGGGAAAGAAAGCTTGATCAGGGAGACAAAGGTAGAGGCCTCCAGGAAAGCCTCAATCAATCCCACCAGCCCTCCAAGTGACAACCCTCCTGGCTCATGACAGCTGACACTCGACAACCAGCAGCTCCCACTTATCAATCAAGGTTGTGGAGGACTTTTCTCCTAATGCCCCTAGGAGACATAGGGAATGTAAGTATCAACCTTGTTTCATGGAGAAGGAAACTGAGTCTCAGTAATCCTGAGGTCCCATGGCTGCTAAGTGGTAGAGCAGGGATGTTAATCTGAGCCTTCCCGGACTGACCCCAAAAGCAGCGCTCTTCCTACTACACCAGAGCTGGGGCAGGACCTCACTATCTGGCGGAAAATCCCAGACTAGAGGAACTGAGCATTGGGTCAGAACAGCATTAGAGCAGCGTGCAGAACAGCATTAGAGCAGCGGCCTCCTAGTAGCTGTGCTACTAGGAGGCCGACTGTCTCTTTCCTTACAGGTGGTCTACTTCCAGAGTGCCCTGGACAAGCTTAATGAAGCCATTAAATTGGCAAAGGTAATATAGGCTTGAGGTCCTACTCTTCTGTTTTTCCCTTCCATGACAAGACCTACTTCCTGGTCTCATTAGAACTTTTGATCTTTTGCTAATTTCAAATAGCCTTGATTGAATGCCATTGTACATAGAGCTTTGGGGGGAGGGGAGAAGGGAAAGTAGAAGGGAGGGCTGGGGTTGTGGACATTTCAGTAGAGGCTAGATTTGGCATAATAATGAAGAGCTTTCCCTCTGTTCCTCTCCCTTCTGTCCCTTCCCAAAAAGGGACGGCCTGAAACTGTACAAGATGCTCTGCGCTTCACTATGGATGTCATTAGCTACTTGCCTGTGCACTGATTCGAGCCACCAGGAAGCTCTTTCGATTGTCCAGCATTGACTTCTCCAGGAGGCATTCCTGAGCCTGGCCCTTGGGGTGGGAGTACAAACACACCTTGTGAGCAGGCCCTCAGGTACATCCTACCACTTCTGCTCTGTTCCAGTCCACAAACACCAAAAGATCTCATCACATAGCTGGTTACCTGAGTTCACCAAAAGACTAACTCTTTCTCTTACTTGATATAAGGGTCTGCTAGAAAAATGGCCAGATTTTCTCCAGTCTCAAAACTTTATTATCCCCTGGATTACTGCAAGTCTTCCTATCTGACCTCCTTGTCTCTGGTCTCCAACCCACCCTGCACACCATGCCAACTCGTGCCTCCTAAACCACTGCTTTTAGGTCTTCCCCTAAACCTTTAGTGGCTCCCCACTGCAATCCAAACCTAGCCTGGCATTCTAGGCCCTGCCCTATTTGGTCACACACTACCTTTCCATCTAACTTCCCACTATTCCCTCTAAAGAAATGCTCTGTTCCAGCCAGCCAGACTGGCCGCTTTGCTGTCCTCCCAAAAACACCACCCACGTCGTGTTTCCATGCATTTAATCATGCTCCTTTACATCTGGAAAGCCCTCCCCACTGCCTTTCAAGATTCCTCAAAGTCCCCACCTCAGCCAGTGACCTGTGACCTGACCTTCCCTCTGAACTCTTAACATTTGTGTGCTATGGCTGCTTCAGTTTTCTGCCTATGAGCAAGCTCCTCAGGGCAGATTAGGCCAGAGGCCTGCTCACTGAGCTCTCTCGGATGCCACAGGGCCTACCAGCATGAGGTTGATGTTGAGGTTCAGGATCTGGTGGCTCATGTCCACACTGAACGAGTGAGGGAAGTGCTCCTGCAGGTAGGTGAAAGCACCTGCTGCACACTGGAAATGGGTGCAAGAAACCTTCATGCCCTGAGGGACAGAATCAGTGAAGAGCTGGTTCAAGGCAGGGGAAGCCAACGCCCCTGGTCCCTGGCTGCCCCTCCCCTGCCGTCTGGGCCCCAAAGCCTGGCAGGCCCTGCTTCTCACCTCCTCAGACACCCTCTTGTCCATGGCACCCAACATGGAGTGAAGAGCCCCTTTAGAAAACAGAGAAAAAAGACATCAGCCTCCTTTCAGGATACCTGTGGAAGGGATTTCCTGGCTCAAATCACCAAAGCCATAGAACTTTACTTTTCAGGGAACTGGGGTTAGTGTTGTTCCAGTTACACTCAAAGGAAAACTGAGGCCTGGCAAGAAGATATGGGCTAGACCTAAGCTGGGGTATGTAACACTTTGGGAATCCTGAAAAGAGAGTGTTTTTCCTCAGTAATTAACATCTCCTCCCCTGAGCAGGGGTCACATGACAGGAAGGCAAGGAGAGAAGGGGCTTCAAAAGGGAAAGGAACAACCCACGTTCCCAAGATAACCCGAAGGCTCTCCAGAGCTCAGAATGTCTTTCCCTGCCCAGGTACGGGGTGGAGAGAAGGAAGCTCACCTAGGTTGTAGAGGATGCAGGCCTGCTCATACTTGATGTCCTCATGGGTCACCGATTTCCCAGAAAAGATCTCTGTCCTACAAATACACCAGCCCCATGGTATTAGGGAAGGAAACCTCTAGGCTATAAAGCCAGGACCCTCTAATCTCTTGGACGGTGGGTAAAAGAAATACCCAGGGTAGAGTGGAACAGAAGGTACTCCCATTTTACAGAAAAAGGAACAGGGCAGGGAGGGGCTTATTGCGTTCACATCAAACGTAGATGTCCTAATGCCTGAGGCAATACTCCCTTTTATCCAAAGGGTCCTTACTTTCAGCTGGCCTACCAGAAAGGTAAGAATGTTGACCTGGACTTGGACAGGAAGAGATGACAGCACACTGTCCCATCAATTCCCAGCACCACCACACCTATTCTCCTTATCCTGTTGTCCTTACCATGTGATGGGGACAGCTGCCTCATTCTCCAAACCCATAGGGATTCGGCTCTGCAGGTAATGGAGCTGGCCCAGGTACTTCCGCAGGATGCTACAGCCCTCAAAGTCCCGAGGAACCCTGATTGCATTCTGGGGAAGCAGGGGGAGGGGAGAGAGGAATGATCAATGACCTTAAGCAAGCCCTCTTCCACACGACGAAGGGGCTGGACTGGATGGAGGTCCCTGCCAGCTCTAAATCTATGGTCCTCTGCCTTTAGGAATGTATGTTCCAAAAGTTCAACTGTCCATTTCACCACAGCCCTGGGCGAAACAGTACAGAGGACGTCCACAGTCGCAACGGCTTGTCCACGGTCCCGTGGCTCAGAAGGACTGAGGCCAGATTGGTCTCTTCTGATTCTGCCTTCAGAGCTCTTTCAATTCCAACCAGATTGTCCCCAAACCTCTGGCCCCTTGATCTCAAGCCACAGACCAGGAGCTGGCAAAAACCTTCAGTCTCCCACCCGGTCCACTCCACTGCAGTCCACTGTACATTAGAGGGTGCTGAGACCCAGAACAGTTAAGCAACTAGCTCAAGGCTCTACGGGTAGACAGAAAACAAAACAGTGATATGGAAGCAGAAGTTTATTTCTCTTGGATGCTGATGTCTGAGGACATGGTGATGTTCCATCTTCTTTAAGACTCCACCTCTCTTTGTCTTTGGAGGCAGCTTCTCTGGACCAAGCTTGCTTGCCCACTGCCTTCTCCAATAGCTAAAAATTGACCTAAGCCTCCGCTACAGAGCACCCCTCTTTGTGGAAATAGAATCAGAATTTACAATCTGATGAAAGATTCAAGAGATATATATTTTTTGACATGGCCAATGCAGCAATCAGTTGTGCTTGACTATGCATATTTGTTACAGGTTTTCTTCTAATTTTTTTTTTAAATGGGAGAAAGAGTTGAGAAAAGAAAGTAGAATTTTGTTAATAAAAAATTAAATTAAAAAAATTCACAACCTGAGATTCTACTGAGGTAGTAGGATCTTGCCTCAGCACATGGGTAAGGCTTACCAGCCTCAGATTATTCTATTCATCATGGCCTCAAACCATCAGTCTTCCCCCAAATTTCCCTACACCACTACAACTCAGCGTACAGCCTTTCAACTGAAGAAATGCTTACACTCCATAAAGATAGCATACGGAAAACGAAAGAGTTCTCAACCTGTCTGGGAATTAATGGAAGCTGTACTGGTCTATTATCAAAAAGATCTGGATTAGAATCCTAGCCCTGTCACTAATTTGTCATGTGAGGCTTGGGCGAGTCATTTCTCCCCTTTATTCCTCATTTTCCTCATCAGTAAAATGCAGTCTGTCTGCCTGCCTCATAGGTTTGTGACAACGATCAAATCAGAATGTGCCAGGGGCAGATAGATGGCAAAGTGGATAGAGCACCAGCCCTGGATTCAGGAAGACCTGAGTTCAAATGCAGCCTCAGACACTTGACACTTACTAGCTGTGTGACCCTGGGCATGTCATGTCACCCCACTGCCTAGGGGGAAAAAAAAATTAGAATGTGCAGGTGCTTTAACTATCAAGTTCAAGAGTTTTGTTTTTTTAATCATAGCCCAGAGGGGGCTGACTACACTCACTTTACTCATGCTATAGTTCAATTTATGATATTAATTCAACAAGAATTCCAATTAATTTCCCTCCCTTGTCTTGCTAAGGCATCTAAGGATGACCAGCAATCATTCATCACTGTTTAGAAACAGAAGAGAAACAGACAAGTCTGAAAGGTAAAGTAACGCTCCTGCTTCCTTCTTCCTCTGGGCTTCTGACTTGCAGTTCCCAATGCCTTTTCAACTGTAACCTGCCCTCTTCACCAGAATATTCAAGGCCAGACACACTGTTTCCACAAAGGCTTCATTCTGAGGCAGACCCCTCTCAGAAAACTGTGGAAGGTGCACGTAGATCCCACTCTCACCCCAAAAAAGGGCCTGTGATAGTGACTCGAAAGCAAGAATCCTTTTCTCCAGGGCTTCACACAGGTGTCCTTGACGGTTATAAACACCCAGGCAGAGGATTCATTTAGCTGCCATAGTCTGTGTACTATCGCACCTCCTCTCAAGAATCTCCAAATTTGCCAAAGAGCATAGCACAGAAAATTCAAACTTGCATTAAGGGCAGGCAATGAGTAAGGGTACCCCAAAACTTACATTGAGCCAGAGAACACAGCTTGAGACTATCCCTGTTCTCTGGCCTCTTGCTTCACTAGCACACTGGTCACCCACATATACCCTCTGGGGATGCTGATGCCCTACCTGTCTAAGCAGCTCCAGCTTCTTCAGCTCCTCGTTGTAGGTCTCTGGGTTCTCACCATAATTCTTTAGGACGAACTAAAGAGGAAAGGCAGGGAGTGAGTGAAGCCCTTAGGTCCCCTGTTAACTGCCCACTCTCTGCCTAGTCCCCTACCATAACCATCAGCATTTGGCTTGAGAGTTCAGTTTCACTTTATCCTCAGCCTCTCGACCTTTGGAGCAGCTGGAAAAAAGCACTGTTTTCTCCATTACTAGAGTACTGTATCTTAAATACTCTCAGTACGTTGAAGAAAGAGTAGAGAAGAGCATTACCTGTTCAACAAGGTGACAGTAAAAAAGGATATAAATGTAGAAACAGTTGAACCACACCAGGAAACGTCTGCATCCCACTGCTTTGATATAACAAGCAAACCTGTGTTTCCACATGATATTCTACAATTCCATATTCCCAGATAATTCAAAAGATTAGTCTAAGATTAGAGAAGTACTAGGGTAATTCAGAAAACCTGGAAATGGGCAGGAACACCCATGAGGTGAACAAGAAGGAAAACAATCCTTTTAGTGTCCAGAATAAAATAAGATAAGGTAGGACAACACTACTCTGACTCTCTGGAAATACTATTGCATCAACTAAATTTTCCTGAGATGTGAGGGCTATATGCAGTAATATCTACAGTCACGGAGCTCAAAAGGCTATCATTAGGTGCTAATGAAGCCAGGATCAGAAGTTCAATCTCCACATATGCCAATTAGTTTTTGTCAAGTTCCAATAGAATGAAATGGAAAAACATTTATGAAGTATTTACTATATGCCAAGCACTGTGCTAAGTGCTAGGACTACAAATGAAGAATCAAATCCTTGTTGGAGGAGCTCACGTTCTATTTGGGGGAGTCAATACACAAAGGAAGTTCATGGCACATGGAAAAGTCAGGTAGTCCTCAGGCAGAGAAAGTATCAGGGCACATGGCAAGGCCAACAAGATCTTGGGGAGTGGGTTTAAGGACCAGAGTGGAGTGGGGCTCTGAGATATCTTGAACAAAGGTAGCTATTTAGGGATCAGCATCCAGCTGACAGTGGGTATCCTGTGATGAATGGGAACTTGCATTTGGGCAATAAGGACTGGGTGGGAAAGGGATAAGTCTGAGACTTCCCTCAGTGGCAACAGGTGTTGCTGGCCTCTTTTCCTGATGCCCATCGTTGGGATGAGGTGGAAAGAAGGGCAGAAAAGACAGGAGGAGGGATGGGAAGGAGATCCCTAGCAGGCCACTATGGGGACAGTGGATGTGACTGGTTCCCCAGGTCTTTGGTCCATTTGATGATAGGGATGATGTGTGTGTAAACAAAGCTAGAAAAACAACTCAAACTCCATACCAGCGTTCTCTTCAAATACGACAGTTATATACATGGGAGACAATAAAGGTAGAACACTAAAGAAAATTTCTGTATGTTCAAAGGCAAAATCCCACCCATCATTTGAGACAGGTCAAATGCAAACTCCTCCAGGAAGCTTTCCCCAATGCCCTCCAAACTTTTTTCTTCCTTGGATTTTGCACAGTACTTTGCACCTGTCCTATGCATTTACTCCTATCCACTTCTGTACTATATGTGCACTGGAGTATGAACTCCATGAGGGCAAGGGAACATGTGACTTTGGACTCTGAGTCAGGAAGGCCTGAGATCAAATCCAGCCTCAGATACTAACCAGCTATTTGAACCTGGGCAAGTCACTTTCTGCCTGTCTCAGTTTCCTCAGTTTCTGTAAAACAGGGATATTAATACCTACCTCCCAGGGTTGTTGTGAGGATCAAATGAGATATTTGTAAAGCACTTAGCACAGTACCTGGCACATAGTAAGTGATATATAAATGCTAGCTGTTATCACCACATCATCATCATCATCATCATCTAGAGGAAAAGAGTGGGGTAGACAGGAATCAGGAGAAACTTTCTGGGTTTTGAAGATAAGTAAAATTTCAACAGGCAATGACGGGGAGGGCATTACAGGTTAGAGGCTGATGTGAACAAAACTATGGAGGCAGGAAACCTCAGGACATATCTGGGGGATGGCCAGCTGCCAAGTCTGAATGGAAAACAGAGATCTGATGAGAAACAGTAGGAGACAAGGCTCGAACAGCAGTACAGCACAGCAGACAGAGAACCAGCCTTGGAGTGAGGAATATCTGGGTTCATGCCCTGTCTCTAACACACAAAGACTGCAATCCACGTCAAGTCACCACCTATTAGTGGCTGAGGCAACTCTAAGACTAAGTTATAGAACAGTTGCTGATCTACACTGAAAAAGGAAGTTTCCTCTCAGTGAGTTCCCCAGATCAATTAAATCATAGGTTCTCACCAAAAGGCTGGAAACAGACTGGTCCCAGATTGTGGAAGGCCTTGAATTAAACCACCTTTTAGCATGGATGCAAAGCACTATGAACTTAAAAAATATATGGCATAGTCCCTACTCTCAGGGAATATTAATATTAATAGATGAAATAAACATGTACACAAATAATTATGATGCAAAACAGAATGTGATACCTACATAAAGGAGAGGTCCAAACAAAGTGATATTTATTCAACAAACATTTATGATTACATTAAGATGATTCCAATCAGCTTACTGGGTATCTCCACCAGAACTGTCCTTTCAGTACCTCAAACTCAGTATGTTTTAAACCAAGCTCAACTTTCCTCAAAAAATTTACTCCTTTTCCTTATTAGTTAATGGCATCCACTTTTTATGTAGTCACTGATTATCTGATTATCCTCTGATTATCTATAGTACACACACACATACACACATAGTCAACAAACATTTATTAAACACCTACTTACTATGTGCCAGGCTTTGTGCTAAGTGCTGGGGATACATAGAAGGGCAAAAAAAAAATTTTTTAAAGTTCCTTCTCTCAGTCTAACACACATATGTTAAATATTTGCTGAATTAAAGTGCTGATATGCTCTGAGAAATTTGCAGAAAGATTACTTTCAGTTGGGCTGTGGAGTGAAGGGCCATAGAGGACTTCACATGTGAGGAGGCACCTAAAATGGACTTTGGAAAGGTTAGATGAAATGAGGAATAGCAGGAGGTAGAACAGTAAAGATACTGCATTACTCACACTGACCCTATCACAGAAGTCGAGGTATCAACATCCCCATTATAAGGAAACTGAGCCTGAGAGTGACTTGTTCATGGCCATACAAACATAAGGATCAGAACTGGAGCCCAGATCTTGATCCTAGGTTTTTATGTTTAAAGTTCTTTCCAATATACTATGTTGCTTCCACAGGCCATGTGAGTTGGTAGGAGAAAGGAGAGAGGACTATGGAAGAATTCTGAACTGTGAAGCAACATCATCAGATGTGAGGATAAGAAAGGTTCATTTGACAGCAGTATGAAGAATGGATGGGGGTGGAGATGGGGAAGATTAAAAGCAGGAAGACCAGTAGTCAGGTGCCCGTTGCAATAGTCCTAGTGGTAGCAATAAATTGGCAAATAATCAGATTTGACAAATGAGGAAGAGTCAAAGATAACACTGCAGTTTCAAGAACCTGTAATTAGGTGACAGTAAGTAAAAGGAGGTGATTTGGGGGTGGGGATGATAACTTGGTTTAGGACATATTGGGTTTGTGGCACTGGTGGAACATTAAACTATCCAGCTGGCCAGTCTGGAGCTTAGGAGAGAGGTCAGATGATTTGGAAACCATTCACATAAAGTTTCACAAAACTAAAGTTGTGGGAATGAATTAGATTGCTAAAGGGAAAATAAGAAATCTGTGGGCAAAAGCTTGGAAGATGCCTACTGTAAGAGGTTGAGAAAAGGAGACTGAGGACTGGAGAAAAAACATAGGTCCCATTCCCTACACTGCTGGAGGGAATCCTGAGTCCCTGCTCCTGTCCAACCCCCTATTACACTTTCTCCAGCCGTTTGCTAGAGGAAGAGATCCATTCATGCCATTTGACGGAGCAAAGAGTCACCAACTATAACCTTTCCTGTATGATGTGGGAGGCACTGGACTTTTCCTTCTGCTCTATCATCTTCCTGCCCACTATAAACTCCCAGACACATAGGGTACATTTGGCTGGACAAATGTCAGTTCCTAAAGGTCAGTCCCTGGGCCTTGTCATCAAAGCTTAAGTGAAATCAACAAGCATCTATTAATTGCCTACTCTGCATCAGACACCCAAAAAGCCTTTTGTTCTGCCTTGCAATTAAACCCTCCCATCTGCATTATGTCCCACCATTAGAAGGGAGTTCCTTGAGAGCAGAACATATCTTGCTTTTCTATTTGTATCTCCAGAACCTGGTGCATAGTAAGCACTACATACTGAGGCCGCTAGGTGGCACCACGGTGCAAAGAGCACTAGATTTGGAGTCCTACACACACACAGACACACACCTGAATTCAAATCCAGCCTGAGAAACTAGCTGTGTAACCAAGGTAAAATCACCTAAACTCGGCCTCCATTTCCTCAACTGCAAAATGAGGATCATAGCACCTACCTTACAGGGTTATGGGGAGGTGCAAATCAGACAATTTAAAAGTGCTTTAGTACAGTGCCTGCCATATAGTAGGTGCTTAATAAATGCTTTTTCCCTTCCCTCACTGAATACTTTTTAAATTAATTCATTCAAAGCAAGAGATCATAGATCATAGAAGCCAAGGCAGGACAGACTATTGCAAAGAATGATGATGGCTCAAGTGTGTCAAATACTGCTGCAAGAAAGTTAACAAGGATGAGAACTAAACAAATGCCACATGATTTGATGATACAAAACTCATTCATACCTCTGGAAAGTGCAGTTTCAAGAAAGTAATAGGGAAGGCAGTTAGTTTGCAAAGGCTGCAGAATATTTCTTGACAAAAAAAGCTCACGGCATTTGATGGAAAGCTACTATTATAGGCTCATCATAGGTTGAAATCAAGACATTAATAGCTACTCCATGTTCCAATGCCAAGGGCCAAAATAATTATCATCAGCAAAGAGTTTGTGTGATACAAGGAAGTACAAAGCATATTTCCTACCCTTGTAGAGCTCCCATTCTAGTTGGGGAGAGAGGACATCTACAGAAAAAAAAAGTAACAAATTTTTAAAATTAAAAACAAAAACAAAAACAAAAAACTAACAAAGGGTCACAAGTTAAGTTCCAGTCAAGTGACGCAGGTTTAAGTGTGATAGCAGCTCAGTGGTGGGAAGATTCATGTGGGTAGTTTGTCTCCTTCCTCTCAGTAGACAGGTGGTAGATTACAGGTCTGGAATGAGATATTCATTAGCAGAAATGGCCAACTTTGTTTTGTTTTGCTGAAATTTATGACAAGAGAGTCTTCTATTATCCAGAGAGCATCACATAAAGCATGTACTAAAGAAAAAAAAAATTCATTGTGAAGGGAGCTGGGAGGTCTGTTCAGGAGGTCTGTTTCATAGTGGAGGGAGGACCTGAGCTGGGTCTTAAAGCTTGACAGAGGATTTATTGACGAGGTCAAATATGATGGGATATTCATTTAGCTCAGTGTGATTTGGATAGATACATATGGCACACTTATCAAATCTGCAGGTGACAAAAAGCTGGAAGGGACAGCTAACACAAAAGATGTACAAAGTAAGGATCAAACAGATTTTGAAAACTCTAGAAAGTTGGTTAGCTAAATCAAATAAAATGAAATTTCACAGGGATAAATAGGCTCTGGTGATCTATCTGAGTATTATGTTCAGTTCTTAGTGCTGCATTTCAAGAAGAATACTGATAGTCTAGAGTGTCCAGGGAAAGGTGACCAGGATGGTGAAAACCTCTGAGTTCATTATATATAAGGCCTGATGAAAAGAAAATGGGGATGTTTGGCCTGGAGAAGAGAAGAAAGGTTAGGAATGGGACATGATGTCCATCTTCAAGTATGTGAAGGGCCACCCTATGGAAAAGGGATTGGACTTCTGCTACTTGGCTCTGGAGCGCAGAGAGCAATGTGTGGAAGTTGGAAAGAGACAAATTTAAGGTAGGGAAAAATTTCCTAAAAAGTAAAGAGATCTTAGGGCAGCTAGGTGGTGCACTGGCTAGAGCTCCAGCCTTGGAGTCAGGAGGACCCAAGTTCAAATATGGCCTTATAGACACTTGACACTTACTAGCTGTGTGACCCTGGGCAAGTCACTTAATGCTAACTGCCTCACCAAAAAAAAAAAAAGCAGAGAGATCTCAAAGTAAAACAGGATGCCTCAGCAGATAGTGAATCCTCCTCACTGGATGTCTTCAAGCAAAGGCTAAATAACCACTTATTATAGAGGAAATTCTTCTTTATATGTGGGCTGCCCTAGGTGGCTTCTAAGTTCCCTTCCAACTCTAAAAATCTGTGATTCTCTTTACTTAAATCGAAGACACATAGGGTAACACTTAAGTTTGGCTGCAGCATAAGATTCATGAAAGAAGCCAGTCCAGCTTGCTCTACATAATTGGTCTTTGAGGCAGCATAGTATAAGTGGGGGGAAAATGGGCTTGGAGCCAAAAAATAAAATGAAATCTGGTTCCCATTACGGTTCTGATATAGGCATATCGCAGAGATACTCTGGGTTTGGTTCCAGACCTCTGTAATAAAGCAAATATTGCAACAAAATGAGTCACACAAATTTTTTGGTTTTCCAGTGCATATAAAAGTTACATTTATACTATGTGGTAGTCTAACAATTGTGCAATAGTATTATGTCTAAAAAAGAAAAAAAAATGTAATATCTTATCAGCACCTTAACACTAAAAATGCTAACCAACATCTGAGCCTTTGAGTGAATTGCAATCTTTTTGCTGGTAGAGGGTCTTGCCTTGAGGCTGATGGCTTCTGACTAATCATGGTAGCAGCTGCTGAAGGCTGCGGTGGCTGTGGCAATTTCTTAAAATAAGACAATGATGAAGTTTGCCAGATGGAATGACTTTTCTTTTCACTTGAACACTTAGAGGCCACTGTAGGGTTATTAACTGGCCTGATTACAATATTGTTGTACTTCAGGGAATTAGGAGGCCCAAAGAGAGGGAGAAAGATGGGACTGGTGGGAAGGTAGAGTAGTCAGAAAACACATAACATTTATTAAATTCCTATGGGTGTGATCTGTGGAGCCCCAAAACAATTACAATAGCAATATCAAAGATCACTGATCATAGATCACCATAAGAGGTGTAATAATAATGAAAAAGTCTGAAATGCTGCCAAGAATTTCCAAAATGTAAAACAGAGACACAATGCAAGCACATGCTGTTGGAAAAATGGCACCAATAGACTTGCTCAACACAGGGCTCCCACAAACCTTCAATTTGTAAAAAGCTCAAAACCTGTGAAGCGCAATAAAGTGAAGGACAATAAAACAAAGTTTGCCTGTACTTACTAAGCTGTGTGACTTTAGATTTATCAGCCTCTCTGAGCCTCAGTTTCATTCTCTATAAAATGAATCCCCAGAGCAGCTAATCCATTCAGCTTTAGAACTCGCCCTGGGCTGCCTTGATTGGTGTGCAAAAACTCAACTAGTTCACTATATCAAGGCAGCCTCTGGCCCTAGATCAGATCATGTTTTCACAATTCACCTAGCTGCCTACCCCAGGTATCTTACCATTCATCCTGCTGCCCTTACATGCTCTCTACATTCTCCATCTCTTCCTCTGGGCTTAGTATTAAAATCAATATTATCATATCATTGTTCCTAGAAAGACGAGGTCAACTGAGTATCCTATGAATCAACTCACCAACACTGTGGCTCCCAAACACTCCCTTCCCAGGCCACTAGTTGTACTCGGGGCAATATTAAAGTCTGCAATTTTTTCTCCCAAGACTCTGGTATCCTGTCTTTTTACAGGTGCCTTAAGAATCAAAACCCAGGGGCACCTAGGTGGCGCGGTGGATAGAGCACTGGCTCTGTAGTCTGGAGGACCTGAGTTCAAATCTGGTCTCAGACCAGTCACATGACACTTACTAGCTGTGTGACCCTGGGCAAGTCACTTAACCTCAATTGCCTTGTTAAAAAAAAAAAAAAGAATCAAAATCCACCGTATACCAAGATAAAGTCAAAATGGGTATACGACTTAGACATAATGAGTGATATTATAAGCTAATTAGAGAAGCATGGAATAGTTTACTTGACAGTTCTATGGTAAAGGGAAGAATGTATGACCAAGAAGAGATAAAGTACACTATGGGATGTGAAATAGAAAAAAAATTTTTTTGGCTAGTCATTGGGGTTAAGTGACTTGCCCACGGTCACATAACTAGTAAGTGTCAAGTATCTGAGGCTGGATTTGAACCCAGGTCCTCCTGACTCCATGGCTGGTGCTCTATTCACTGTGCCACCTAGTTGCCCCTAAAATAGATAATTTTGATTACGTTAAGTTAAAAAAGTTTTGTACAAACAAAATCAATGCAGCCAAGATTAGAAGGAAAGCAGAAAACTGGGGGGGGGAATATTAACAGCAAGTTTCTCTGATAAAGGTCTCAGTTCTCAAATATATAGAGAACTGA
Source organism: Vombatus ursinus (assembly GCF_900497805.2). NCBI lineage: Eukaryota > Metazoa > Chordata > Mammalia > Diprotodontia > Vombatidae > Vombatus > Vombatus ursinus. The sequence continues at coordinate 2,775,824 of NW_020954645.1, read as the reverse complement.
GTCAAATTTATAAGAATACAAGTCATTCCCCAATTAATAAATTAATAAATGGTCAAAGGACATGAATAGGCAGTTTTCAGATGAAGAAATCAAAGCTCTCTACAGTCATATGAAAAAAATGCTCTAAATCACTACTGATTAGAGAAATTCCAATTAAAACAACTCTGAGATACTATATCACACCTATCAGATGGGCTAACATGACAGAAAAAGAAAATGACAAATATTAGAGGAGAGGTGGGAAAATTGGGACACTAATGCACTATTGGTCGGTTCTGAACTGATCCAACCAATCTGGAGAGCAATTTGGATTATACTCAAAAGGCTATAAAACTGTATATACCCTGTGATCCAGAAATACCACTACTAGGTCTGTATCCCAAGGAGATAAAAAAACAAAAATGAAAAGGACCTATTTATACAAAAATATTTACAGCAGCTTTTTGTGTTGGCAAAGAATTAGAAATTGAGGGGATGCCCATCAACTGTGGAATGGATGAACAAATTGTAGTATATGATTATGATGGAATACTATTATGCTATAAGAAATGATAAGTAGGATGAGCAACTGTGAATGACTTAGCTATTCTCAGCAATACAAGGACATAAGATAAAAAATGCCATCCATCCATCTCCAAAGAAAGAACTGATAGAATCCGCATGCAGACTGAAGCATAACTTTCGTTTTAAATTTTCTTTATTTTTCTTAGTTTTGTTTTGTTATTCTTGGTCTGTGTTTCCTTTTATAACTGGGCTAACATGGAAATATATTTTGCATGACTGCACATGTATAACATATATAAAACTGCTTGCCTTTTCAAGGAGGGGGGAAGGGAAGGAAGGAGAGAATTTAGAACTCAAACATTTTAAAAAACAAATGTCAAAAAATGTTTTTACATGGATATAATAAAATATTAAAGTGCCTGTAGGTTAAAAAAAAAAAACAGACCCAGTGTCTTCAAAACAGTGTTCCTTCTAGCATGAATGTTCTCTGTATGTATCTGGTCTAGTCCAATTGCTCTTACCATAGTTTTCTTTGGTGTCATTTCTACATCCTCAGTTTTTGGTACATTATTTTCATAACAATTTTATAGAGATGCAAAAGAAGATAAATAGCCAGTAACTGCTAATTTCTTAGGGGTTCCTTTGTGAGGTATTAAATACAGGTTTTTTCCCCAGTAACAGCTTAAAAACAAATTGATATCTTTAAAATTGTGTCTCTACTAGCACAAATCTCTTGTATATACTTTTGATTGTTCGAAAGTTTTGATTCAGTTGCCCCTCCCATCTTGGATTTCCTTGGTTCCCTCTGAGACTATTTCCTCTACAGTCTTGCTACACAAACTGATTCAGAAAGTTGTTTCTGGTCTAACAAAATATAATCAATTTCATTTGTTTTGTGATCAATTAGGAACTCAGAGTGTGTGGCATTTGTTGACTTTTCTTGAGTAAGTATTCATGACATGTAGGTGAGCCTTCACTGCCATCTACAAGCCTTTAGGCTCTTGTTTCTTATTCTGGCACCTCTAATTTTTGAGGGAGGCAATTTTTTTAATGCCCACCTGTGCATGAAATTATCAAGTATTAAAACCCATGTTGATTAGGGGTCTCATTAGATTTCTGCAAAATTCTTCTACCTCCTCATCCTTTACCGTCCTGTCACATAAACTGCCATTATTTTAACAGTGGTTCTTTGTAAATGCTTGTTAGGTGAACATGAAATAACCAAATGACCCATGAAATGATGTTTCTTTTTACCTTTAGATGCAAGATAAAATAAGTTTTAAATCAAAAGTATTTCATCCAATATTTATTTGCAAGTCTAAGATAAGTCTCTGAGCCATTAGTTCATTTGGCAGCAGTTTCCTATTCTTTTTTGGTTTTATGACAAGAATGTCAAGAATTCTATAATTTAGTCCTTCCAAGTATTATGTCTACTCATTGGGTCCCTGGATAAGTATGTCATATTCAGAGTTCCATATGTTTGCAGATTTCCTGAAAATTGATTCTTTGCACCCTCTGCCACCATGAAAAGGAGACTGAATAAGAGGTTCATTTTGTATTTTTCTTTTTTCATGGGTTGCTATGGGCAAAGAATTAAATACCAGATGGCCAGCCTAATGGTGATGGATCATTCCATATTAAGCAAGACTGGCTGTCAAGAAACAGCCTGTTGTTACCACTATTTACAAAACCTTTCTATTATGGTTGACTCAACTAGACACTTTGTGCTGTACTGGCATAGCCTTCAAGAATCTAAGGTAACTTTCATACCACAGTGAGGTAGGAATCATAAAAATTTTTCCAAAGTTCTTTGAAATCGAGTCCAAAACCTGGCCTTTTATAGATGAAGAAACAATTGCAGGGACCTCAGGTGGCATACTAAAGGGAGGAAAAGAATAAATATTGATTTGTTCACCAAATCCCAGTATACTGGAATGAAAGGTTGGCAAATTTGAAAGAGAAACTTGGGGGTGGGGGCTTCATTTACACAGTGAACAGAAACTTGTGAAACTTGTTACTCCAGTAGTATAGGCTGAAATCTAAAGAGATTCAACTTACCTGATAGCTCTCTAAGCAGATCTCAGTTCTTTCCTGCCCCTGGTAAAATTTGAGGATTGGCAAACAGGTAAGGAACTAAGCCAAATTTATAAAAATGAGAGCTATTCCCTCACTGACAAATGGTCAAAGTATGTGAACAGGCAGTTTTTAGAAGGAAGCAAAGCTATCAATAGTCATATGGAAAAAGAAGCTCTAAACCATTACTAATTAGAGAAATATAAATTAAATAGAGAAATGTAAATTAAAACAACTCTGAAATACCACCTCACACCTATGAGACTAACATGATAAAAAAAGAAAATGACAAATGCTAGAAAAGGTGTGGAAAAACTGGGACACTAATGCACTGCTGGTGGAGTTGTGAATTGATTCAAGTATGCTGGAAAATAATTTGGAACTACACCCAAAGGGCTGTAACATTATACATACCCTTTGACCCTGAAATACCACTTCTAGGTTTCTATCCCAAAGACATCAAATAAAAGGGAAAAGGACCTATCTGTACAAAAGTATTCACAGCAGCTTTTTTTGTGGTGGCAAAGAATTAGAAATCAAGGGGATGTCCATAAATTGTGGAACGGCTGAACAAATTGTGGTATATGATGGAATACTATTGTATTGTATATTGTGCTATAAGAAATGACAACAGAGATAATTTCAGAAAAACTTGGGAAGACTTACATGAACTCGTCAAAAGGAAAGTGAGTAGAACCAGGAGAACATGTACACAGCTATGGCAATATTATAATGACAATCAATAGTGAAAGACTTAGCTACTCTGATTAAGACAATGACCCAAGACAATTCCAAAGGATCCATGATGAAAATATTATCCAACTCTAGAAAACAGATCAATTCTAAATACAGATTAAAGTATATTTTTTAAACTTATTTTTCTTGTTTGTTTTGGTCTGTATTTTCTTGGACAACATGGCTAATTTGGAAAAAAAAAAGTTTGAGGATTGGATTAAAGTCCCCTTCTATGACCCACAATTTCTACCTTCTCTGTGAAGCTGGGATTTCCTGATTTCCCAATTTCCCTAGCTCATAGTAATATTTTCCTCCTCCATACTTTTGTACTACTCATCTAATGCTCGGCTCATACTACCTGCTCTTTAATTTCTGACATGTGTATCCTATTTTTTTCCCAACTAGCGTATAAATTTCTTGAAGGCTAGATCTGATACTACTACCACAGAACCTGGCACAGAGCCTTACACATAGTAAGTACTCAAGGAGTATCAGCTGATTAGAGAGGGCAATTTCTTCCTAAGCTGTCAGTGTACTAAGCACCCCCTTCCGTTCACACTGGGCCAAGATTTTAGGGAATGTTTGTTGAAAAGCTCAGAGAGTGCTCAGGGCAAGAGAGCCCATAGTTGCCAGTTTAGAATGATATGACATTTTCTTCTGAAGTTACTATCTTAATAAAAGTTACTATGTCAAAGTCACCACTAGAAAGAAATTAGGTAAAATAGTATCAAAATCCTGGAAGATTTGACAAAATCTAGTAGGTACCTTGGACCAAATACTATTTCCTTATTAATCTGAAAAGAGTATATTTAGCTGCCTCAGACGAATTCAAGTTACCTAAACCAGATGACCTACATCCTTGGGCACTGATGAAAAACTGGCATATGACTGCTGAGTCACTGTTGACCATGCCTGAAGAGATTCTGGAGAAAAGGAGAGGTATCATAAGACTTCAGAATGGTAAATGTCTTCATTTTCATAAAAGGGAAGAGAATGAATCCTGTGCACTATAGGCCAATGAGCTTAACTTCAATGCCTGGCAAAATTCTAGAACTTATTACTAGAAGAGCTGGGTAGTGAACATCTAAGAAAGGAAGGAATAGCCTAGTTTTCAAGAGTCTAAGGCTAGCAAACCACCAAGAATAGGTTGCGCCAGAGTAACTTAATTTACTTTTTTGAAAGGGTTACTTACTACAGTGGTAGATCAAGGGAATGCTATATAGTAGTTTCCCTGAATTTTAGCAAACCATATGACAAAATCTATAATGCTACCCATGGAAAAGATAGTGAGGTGTGGACTACGTGGCAGAACAATTTGGTGGATTGGAATTGATTCAATGGCCAAACCCAAAAGTAGTCAGTAATGGTTCCATGTCAATTTGGAAGGTAATCAACAATGGGATGTAATTCAGGTTTGTGTTATTTAACATTGTTATCAGTGACCTGGGTAAACATATGCTTATCAAATTTTTAGATGGCACAAAACTGTAAGGCATAGTTAACACACTGGCTGACAGGTTCAAAAAGACCTTGACAGCCTAGAACTCTTGACTGAATCAATTAAGATGAAAAAGAACAAAGACAAATGTCAAGTTGAAAAACTCTACTTCACAAGTACTATTTAAGATGGAGAGACATAGCTAGGTGGCAGTTTAGCTGGGAAAAAACAAAACAAAACAAAACTTGAGGAGTTTAGCAGACTACAAGCTCAGTATGAGTCAACAATGTGATGTAGCAGCCACAAAAGCTAAAGTGAGCTAAGGTGACATTGAGAGCTGTCCAGGAGTAAGGACATGACAGTCCTACCGCACTCTCTGCTGCTCAGTGCCACAGAACACATCAGTCCTCAGTTCTGTAAGCCACATTTTAGGAAGGGCATCTGAAGCAGGATGACCAGGCTGGTAAAGGACCTCCAGTTCATGTCATATGAAAATCAGCTGAAGAAATTCAGGATGTTCAACCTGAGAAGATTTGAGGGAAATAACAGCTTTCACTATTTGAAGGACTGGCCCACAGAATAAGTAAGTTTAGACTTGTTATGCCTGGCTCCAGAGGACAGAACTAAGAACAATGGGTAGAAGCCACAAAGAAATAAATTTAAGTTTAACTTAAGAAAAAACTTCCTAACAATTAGAGCCATCCAAAAGTAGAATAAGCTGCCCTGAGAAGTGGCTATTTTAAGTCTTCATGAAAAGGCTGGATGGTCAACTATCAGGCATGCTGCAGAAAGGATTCTAGGTCATAACTGGCTTGGCCTAGATGGCATATGAGTTCCTTTCCAATTCTGAGCATCTCTGTCCTCCACCTTCACTCTTCTCACTTTCCATTTTCTCTCTGGTAAATGTCATCCAAGACAGATCTCAAGCCTCAGAGATACACTTCCATACACAAAGGGAAACATATATTTATTTGATATTTCTATCTAGATATCCACATCAACATCTAAAACTGTACCCTATCTAAAACTCCCACCAAAACCAGGTCTCCCTTAGGCCTTCCCTATTCTGTCAATTCACCTTCTCCCAGTCACTCCTCTCAAAACATGGATCATGCTTCACACTGACCTCTCACATCCAGTCAGTTATCAAATCCTCATTTCTCCCTTATATTTAACTCTCAAAGCCATTTTAACTTTTCCATTCCTTTTGCCATTACCCTAGGCTAGGCCTTCATTAATTTACATACAGACCAAACTATAATGAACTTGCATCATACGTGCTTTTAATTTACCACATTCAACTACATGAGAAACAGAGAGACAGAGAAACTGAGACAATGAACACTTTTAAGTAGTTCTAGGGCTTCCACCCTATTCATTCACTCAATGAATAGGGCCCTGGTGGAAGCATGAGATGAGAGATGTTCCCTTAATCTTATTTCCCATATGCCTCTCAGTATGAGCATCTTGACACACTGATTGCGATTCTAGATTTTCCTCTTCATCATAACCATAGTCTAGTCATTCTGCTTAGGATAGTACATCTAATAAAAGGAGTTTAGTAGGTGTTTCTACCATTCCTTGTCTACCAGAAGGCTCCTGCTGTGTTACCTTTAATTTTCTATTTCCTCTCTTGTCTCCTGGTCAAACAGCAATGAGAAATGTGATGACATGTCATGCACCCCTTTGGTAGTTTGATAAAGCCCATGGATCCTTTCTCAGAATTCATTTAAATAAAATACGATTACAAAGGAAACCAATTACACTGAAATACAGTTACCAAAATATATAGGTTTTAAAAGTTCACATGCTGCTAGTTAAGAATCTCTGCTCTAACATAATCACACTTGTGTATGAAGTCCTTTAAAGATTATTTCCCCCTGAATCAGCAGTTTTCCTGTTAAACTTTACCCGTTTTTATTTCCTTCTATTTGAGTATAGATTCCAACTCTTTCTTTCTTTCTTTCTTTTTTTTGGTGAAGCAATTGAGGTTAAGTGACTTGCCCTGGGTCACACAGCTAGTCAGTGTTATGTATGTGAGGACGTATTTGAACTCAGGTCCTCCTGACTCCAGGGCCCGTGCTCTATCCACAACACCACCTAGCTGTACCCTCCAACTCTTTCTTAATGAATAACTTAGGGATAAAGAAAAATAAAATCTATATTCGATTAATTCGATAGCAACCACTTGTGTTAGGACACAGACTGACTTCTTTTAAAGAAACCCTTTTCCAGTTATAACTGCTTACAGATACTGTGCTATACTTCATGAGTGATATAAGAAATTTTCAAGGATAATCTTAACTAAAATGATCATCACCTAAAAATGCTTACTTCAGAACCGAATTATATCATTATGAGCAACACCACTGTATTCCAATAGTTTCTTCATTTATCTGCCTGCCTCCAGTCTCTTCTTGTACCAATTCACCCTGAAACCAGGTCCTTATGTATCTAATCTTTAACTTTATCTCTAAAACCTTCCCTATGCATACTTTTTGCTCAAGTCAAACCAGTAGGACAAGTGAAAGTTAGAGGCAAGGACATTCTAGGCAAGATGAAAAACATGAGTTAAGGCACAAAGGCAGATATCTAAATGGAATGTTTGACATGGTATGAAGGATTCTTAACATCTTTGTATCTCCAGCATCTAGCATTGTGTCCTGTACAATAACAGGCACTCAAATATCTGTTGATAGTGACAAAGATTCTAATGTGACTGAATATGGAGCCAGAGTGGCTACAATTCCTTCTCTGTGGGCTTTTAGCATTCACAAATTCATAACACTCAGAACTGGATTCTCAGTGAATCTGGCTCCCTTGAGCATTGCAGATTTGCCTATTATTAGCACTGTTGACCCCCTTCCCTGGCCCAAAGTGAGATGAAAGGTAAAGCATCTCTTTATCACAGAAAGATAGAGATGAGGACTGACCTGACCTGAGAGTCAAGACATGTGAGTTTAAGTTCTGGTGTTACCACTAACTTACTGTGCAATCCCTCTCTCCCCTCTTTGCTGAGGTGGTAGACTGTGGAATATTCTGTACACTGTCAGACACAGTTAATATAACTAATTATAATTTAAAGTGGGATTATTCAGAGACAATCCAGAGTCTGAACCTAGAGATAAAAAGGAGAGAAGGAAAAGGGCAGATTTCATTGAAGAGAATACAAAGAACTATCCTGCCTTTAAGGACAATATGATCTAAATGGGGATAACACATAAATAAAAAGATAACTTAACAGGGCAAGGTATAAGTACCAAATGAACAGTTCAGATAACAAACACCTCCAGAATTCACTGGAAGGAAAGAGATCTCTGTGGGCTGTGGGCAGAAAATACATCATAAAGAAATGAGATTTTAACTGGGTCTAAAAGGACAGATAGGATCTGGATAGCCACAGATGAGAGGAAAGGAGAAAGGAATGATATGAAAAAAGGCACACAGCCAAGAAAGTACAAGGTTCACATGATGGAAAGTTTGGCTAAAGCAAAGGTTAGGTAAGGGAGTAGTGGAGGAAAGGCCAGAAAGGTAAGTTAAGGCAACTGTCAGACTAAGATATTTTGGGCTTTTACTTTGAAGGCAATGGAAACGAACCACTGCAGTAACAATGATAAGAGTTGTGCTTTAAAAAGGTTAGAATCAGAGAACGTCAGAGATAGAAGGGAGTTTAGAGACAATCTAGTATAGTATTCTCGTATTACAGATAAGTGTGCTGAACCCCAGAGAGATTAAGTGACCTACCTGACATTAAAGAGTTGGGCAGCACTGTACCTGATAGACTGGCATAGGCAGACTACAGCTGGGAGACAAGGCTGGGACAGGCCTAAATTTGTACCACATCACAAAAATGACAATTCTTAGTTGAAAATGGAGGTGCAAACTGAGTTCAGTTTTAGGCTGAATGGATATTACTGGTAATGGGAAAGGTAGGCATGAAGAAAAGTGAACTTTAACCACTAAGACTTCCAGCCTGCTGAATCACTGGTGAAAAGTCACCTGTATTACTCATCTCTTTTAATCTCTGTTCAGTGAAGCAACAAACTGAGTGCCCGCAACTGTCTCCCAATGGATTTCCCCAGATTTTCCTGTAAAATCCTAAACTCAGGAGAGTGTGGTTTTACAGACAATAACTTCCCAAATCACGCCTTATGACATCTCTTCTGTCCTTTGTGGCTAAACTCCTTGAATCCACATAGTACTTTCCACTACCTCAGTCACTTGCCACATTTTGTCTCATACTACGCTTGTCTTGCATTTGTTTAGTCTCAGCTCTTCCCAATAGATAATCTTCAAGTACTTGAGGGGTTGTCAGGTGGAAGAGGAATTTGTTTAGCTCTAGAAAGCATAACTAAGAGCTATAGCTGGAAGTTGCAAAGAGGTGAAGTTAGGCTTGATACGAGAAAGAACTTCCCAACAATTAAAGCTATATAAAAAGAGAGATGGTAGTTCCTTTCTTGTTGGAGGTCTTTCAGAAAAGCCTGTGTGGCCTCTTATTGGGTGTGTTGTAGCAGTGATTTTTTTTCCCCCACCTAGGCAGCCTGGTGGCACAGTGGATAGAGCACTGGGTCTGAGGTCAAGAAGACATGATTGGTGAAGCTAAGCTGGCAGAGTAGAGGCAGCAACCTAGATGAACTCTCTCAATATTCCCCTCCAAACAACTTTTAAAATAGCATGTAAAATTGAATTCTGGAGTGGCAGAGCCAATAAAAGGTCAAGATGAGACATTTTTCCAGCCCAAGATAACTCAGGAGGTTGGTAAGAGAGGTCTGTGTAGGGGTGAGCCTCGAGTGCATGTGGTGGCCACACCAGCAACGGACCTTGGAAGGCGGCTGCAAGAGCAGGGGCTGTGGGAGCTCTCAGTCCAGAAACAGTAAAGGGATTGGACAACTGGTCAGAAAGATGTTTCTGGGGACCCTCTGCTGGCACTGAATGCAGCTGCCACTAATTGGCAACTCTCTTGCTCATAAGCAGTTCTGGGTTGCAGTTCAAGGTAGAGAGGAGCACTTATGGTCAGTCATGAGGGAGCAGGGGCCTTGGTCATAGTTCCAAGGCAGAGAGGAGCATAATTGCTTATTCCTGCAGGGGAGCAGGGGACCTGGACACTGTTTAAGGGCCAAGAGGAGTTCTAGGGCTTGTGGCTACAGGGGATTAGGGGTAAAGACCAGAGCAGAGTGACCATGCCTATCCCCAGACCACACCACGTTGGAAACACTGAAAACTTCCAGACCCCCAGAACTAGCTTTGAAAACAGTAGAGTGAAAAAGTTTGAAGCTTGGGAAAGTGCCTCCCCGACTCCTAGGTGAGCAGAGTCCAACTTTAATAAAGTTCAAAGTCAAAAAATAGGTTGGAACAATGAGCAAACAACAAAAAAAGGACCTGACCATAAAAAGCTATTATGATAGCAGGAAACCAAGGCACAAACTTAGAAGAAGACAACCATGTGAAACAGCTACAAGCAAAACCTCAAAGGAAAAAATACAAATTAGACACAAGCCCAAAAAGAATTCCTGGAAGAACTAAAGAAAGAGATAAGAGTGGTACAGGAAAAACTGGGGAAAGAAATGTATAATGCAAGAAAATTATGAAAAGAGAATTAACAGCTTGGTGAAAGATACAAAAAAATATTGAAGAAAAGAACACCTTAAAAACCAGAACTGGTCAAATGGAAAAAGAAGTACAAAAGCTCACTCATGAAAAGAATTCCTCAAAAATTAGAATTGGGCAAGTGGAAGCTAATGATTCTATCAGACATCAAGAAACAATAAAAACAAAGTCAAAAGAAAGAAAAAATAGAAGAAAATGTGAAATATCTCATCTGAAAAACAACTGATCTGGAAAACAGATCAAGGGAGGTAGTTTAAGAATTACTGTACTACCTGAAAATCATGATCAACGAAAGAGCCTAGACATCATATTTCCAGAAATTATAAAGGAAAACTATCCCAATATCTTAGATACAGAAGATAATATAGACATTGAAAGAATTCACCAATCGCTTCCTGAAAGAGATCCCAAAATGAAAACTCCCAGTTTTATTTTAGCCAAATTTCAGAGCTCCCAGATCAAGGAGAAAATATTGAAAATAGCCAGAAAGAAACAACTGAAATTTCACATAGCCACAATCAGGTTCACACAAGATTAAACAGATTCCACATTAAAGAACTGGGGGGAGGGGGAAGCTGCTAGGAATATTATATTCTGGAAGGCAAAAGGATTACAGTCAAGAATAACCTACCCAGCAAAACAGTGTAATTCTTCAGTGGAAAAGGTGGACATTCAATGAAATAGAGGATTCCTCATGAAAAGACCAGAACTGAATAGAAAATCTGACATTCAAACACAAGACTCAAGAGAAGCATAAAAAGGTAAACATGAAAGAAAAAGCACAAGGGACAAAATAAGGTTAAACTACTTACACTTGTATATGGAAAGATGATGCACATAACTCCTAAGAACTTTAGCATTATTATGGAAGTTAGAAGGAACCTACATTGACAAAGGACACAGGTATGAGTTAAATTGGGAAGATCTCAAAAAAAAATGAAATAGTAAGAAAGAGGGATGCACTGGGGGAAGGGGGGAGAGGAAGAAGGGGGAAATTATCTCACATAAAAGAGGTGTGCAAGTAAGAGTTTTTACAGTAAAGGAAAACATGGGGGGGTGTTATGGGCAACTCTTGAAACTTACTCTTATCATAATTGGATCACAGAGGGAAGAAGATACATATATACAGCACACTCAGGTGGATACAGAAATCAATTTTACCCAAAAGGGAACTAGGAAAGGAAGAGGATAAGAGAAAGGAAAAGGAGGGCAAGTTAACGGAGGCAGTGGTCAGATGAAAAACAGACCTTTGAAGAGGGACAGATAAAAAAAGAGAGAGAAGGATAAACAGGAGAAAACAGGATAGAGGGAAATACACAGTAATCATAACTGTAAATGTAAATGGGATGAACTCACCCACAAAACAGAAGGAGATAGCAGAATGAATTAGAAACCAAAACCCAACAATATGTTGTTTACAACAAACATAACTTGAAACAAAAAAACCACATCCACAGTTTAAAAAAAAAAAAGGGGGGGGTGGGGAGAGAGCAGATCTTTTATGCTTAAGCTGAGGTAAAAAAAAAAAGGGGGTAGCAATCATGATCTCAGACAAAGCAAAAGCAAAAATAAGACTTAATGAAAAATAACTTTGGAAAAAAAAAGACAAAAAAAGAATAACTTTGAGTGAATAAGTCATTATGACTATTATAAATACCCAAATTAACTACAAAGAACATATGAAGGAAGATGCTATCAGAATCCAGAGAAAGAACTGATAAAAAGAAGTATATTTAGAATGATTTTACACATATATATATATTTGTGTCTAATGGTAGCCATCTCTAGGGTGTGGAGGAGAGAAAAAAAAAGAAATTTACATAACTTTATTACATATTTAAAAGGAATAGTAAATTATACATAACAGATTTGCAGATTCATGTGCAATTATCTTTCTTTTATTATACTAAGTTATAGAAACACTTGTTTTATTCCCCAAATTAAAAATAAAATAATTTTTTGTTTTGGTCAGGCAATTGGGGTTAAGTGACTTGCTGAGAGTCACCCATTGTGTCTGAGGTCAAATTTGAACTTAGGACCTCCTGACTCCAGGGCCAGTACTCTATCCACTGAGCCACCCTAGCTGCTTCTAAAATAATTAAAAAAAAATAACTAAAAGAGACAACTAGAGAAACTATGTTTTGCTAAAAGGTAATGAAGTAATATCAAAAAGCCTTTCAGCAAATTTCTCTGATAAAAGCCTCATTTCTCAAATATATAGGGAAACTGAGTCAAATTTATTTTTTTACTTAGTGAATTTGTTTTTCGCACTTAATAGTATTTTATTTTTTTCCAATTACATGTAAAGATAGTTTGACATTCATTTTTGTGATATTTTGAATTCCAAATTTTTCTCCTTCCCTCCCCCCTCCCCAAGACAGCAAGCAATCTGATATAGGTTATACATGTATAATCATGTTAAATATATTTCCACATTAGTCATGTTGTGAAAGAAGAATCAGAGCAAAAGGGAAAAATCATAAGAAAAAACCAAAAAAAATGAAAACAGTATGCTTTGATCTGCATTCAGTTGAGTCAAATTTATTTATTTTTAAAAAAAAAAAAAAAGTCATTCCCCAAATGACAAATGGTCAAAGGATATGAGCAGGCAGTTTTCAGAAGAAGAAATCAGTGCTATTGATAGTCACACAAAAAATGAAAAATAGCCAATGGTCACATGAAAAAACTCTGACTTATTTCTGACTAGAGAAATACAAATTAAAACAACTCTGAGGTATCACCTCACACCTATCAGATTGGCTAACATGAGAAAAAAGGAAAATGAAAAATGCTGGCAGGAAATGTGGAAAAACAAGGACACTAATGCACTGCTGGTGAAGTTGGGAACTGGTCCAACCATTCTGGAGTACAATTTGAAACTATACCCAAAGAGCTATAAAACTGTGCATACCATTTGACCCAGAATATCACTACCAGGTCTGTATCACTAAGAGATCAGAGAAAAAGGAATCAGACCTATACATACAAACATATTTATAGCAGCTCTTTTTGTGGTGACAAAAAATTGGAAATTGAGAGGATGCCCATCAGTTGTGGAATGGCTGAACAAGATGGAATGTTACTGTGCTACATAAGATATGATGAGCAGGATGATTTCAGAAAAATTTGAAAAGACCTATATGAAGTGAAGATCAGAGTGAAGTGAGCAGAAGAGATTACTGTACACAGTTAACAAGCAATATTGTAAAGATGTTCAACTGTGAAAGACTCAGTTACTCTGATAATACAATGATCCAAGATAATTATTAAGGACTCACAATGAAATCCACCTGCAGAGAGAGAACTGATGAACTCAGTGCAAACCGAAGCTTAATTTTTCACTTTATCTTTCTTGCTTTTTGTGTGTGTGGCATGGCTACTGTAGAAATATGTTTTGCATGATTTCACATACATGATATCATATTGCTTGCCTTCTCAATGATTGGGAAGGGGTTGGAGGGAGAGAATTTGGAACACAAAATTTTTTTAAAGGCTACAAGATAATAAATTAAAAAAATTTTTTTAGACATAAGTTTACAGACACATCTAGGCTGTGTAACCCTGGGAAAGTCATTTAACCCGTCTGCTTCAGTTTCCTCAATTACTAATTAGGGTAATAACATCACCAACCTCCCAGGATTGTAAGGATCAAAGGAGATACCTGTAAAGTGCTTAGTACAGTGCCTGGCACAGAACAGGCGCTTAATAAATGCTTACTGTCTTCCATTTCCTTCCCCCCACTTCAGGAATGGGTTGAACTAGATGGCTGCTGAACTCTGTGATTCAGGAGCTATATTTTTATTTCTCTTTCTATCCTAACAGTGTCTAACAGTACTCTGTACACAGAAGATATGGAACAAGTATTTGTCTAGCCGAATTGTAACATCTAAGGGAATCTAAGCCGAATTGTAACAACTTCTAAGGGAAAATGCACTGAGAATTCCAACTCGGAATGCAAAGAACAAATATTTTCCCAATGCATCCACCCAGCAAAAAAGAAAAAGGGACTCCTTTAGCACCAAACTTCTAGTGGTAGCTTCAGTGTCCAGGGAGGCAGGGAGAGGAATAAGGGACAAAAACAAGGCTACATGAGTTTGTACAGTTGAGGTGGAGGAAGAGATAACAAAAACTCATTTATACAGTGCTTTAACATTTACAAAGGGCTTTTCTTCACAACAACCCTAGGGGGTAGGTAGTATAACTATCTTTATTTTACAGATGAGGAAACTGAGGCTTACAGTACAAAAGGCAACTTGTCTCAGATCAAATATAGAAAACTTCAGAGACAGGATGAGAATCAGGTTTTTGTTTTTTCTTAAGGCAACTGGGGTCAAGTGACTTGCCCAGGGTCACACAGCTAGTAAGTGTCAAGTGTTTGGTCTGAGGCTGGATTTGAACTCAGGTCCTCCTGACTTCAGGGCTGGTGCTCTATCCACTGTGCCACCTAGCTGCCCTCAGAATTCAGGTTTTTTGACTCCAATTTCAATATTCTTTCCACTACACATGAAGAAAAGATCATAGGTCGAGGGAGAGATATAGGTTAGAGAGATGAGAAATCAAGGGTGTAGAAGGCATCTTTGTCAACAGATAGCTCTTGGGCTGGTGAAAGATGAGATGGCTGAGGAAACAAAGGTTCAATCTTATGAGAATATCAATTTATTAAGCAATCCATACCCAACAAACTGGGACCAAATCTCCTCACCTTAGGCCTGGACCTTGAATACAAGGGGAGATAGATCTTTATTAAAAATTAATTAATTACTAAAAATAATTAATCAAATAGACCAATTAATTAAAAGGG
The DNA here is from genome assembly GCF_900497805.2 of Vombatus ursinus. Classification (NCBI taxonomy): domain Eukaryota; kingdom Metazoa; phylum Chordata; class Mammalia; order Diprotodontia; family Vombatidae; genus Vombatus; species Vombatus ursinus. The sequence goes on along the minus strand of NW_020954645.1, from coordinate 2,760,666 downwards.
AAACAATACATTAGGTAATCTGATATCTAACTAGATGAAAGAGTTGGTACTTTCCAAGTTGGGAGGGAGAAACAGAACAAGTGAAATTCCCTGAATTCAGAAAAAACGGGCCATCTCACTCCCCTCAAGTGTCTGTAAACAATCAGAGGAACATGGAAACCATAACTGATTGATCAGTATAGGACCAATTTTATGATAAGACATATGGGTTGCTTGAGACATATAATTGTGAGAAAACTCCTTGTATCAGTCTTTGGATCTGACCAGATTTCTGGTCAGCATAACCTAGGTCCTAAGCTGCAAGTAGAGGTGGTCCAGCTTCCTAGACACACAGACCTAAGTTCAAACAATACAATAAGGTTTTCTCCCAATTCTCACAACTGAATAAAGTTTTCTCACTAGACAGAATTTGGACTAGACCCATAACTGAATGGGAACTGAGCAGAACTGAGTCACAAGATGGAGTCAGCATGGTTCACTCAATTCCCACAACTAACCACTTGCTGTCCTAATCCCCTCAATTCCTCCCCTCTTCAGATATAAAGGTTAAAGGGAAGAAGAAAAACCCTGAAAGCTCATGCAACTGGCTGGACCGGTTCTTCATACACAACATAAGTAGATAAATTGGGCAAATTGAAGAAGGAAATGTCAATCTACATACTGCTTCTTATTTTGAATGAATTTTTACAAATATCACATTTTAAACTCTACAACAAATAGTATCTTTTCCATCTCCACAGAAAACAAAAGCTTAAATCAGGGAAATTCTAATCCTAAAGTATCTATCTTTTCCTCTCCCCCACACCCCCAAAAATATCCCTACTGGCTACCACCCACCTCATGGCACTTCTTAAACTGTGGGTCACAACCCCATTACCCACAGTTTAAAAAGCACTGAATAGGTCAAGAGTGGAAAAAGTTTAAGAAGCCCTGCTCTAGCATAAGAAGGAAAGTTCTCAGCCTGGCATTTAAAGCCCTCCCATTTGGTTCCCCATCATCTTTCTGGTATTAATTCATATTGCTCCCCTGCATCTATTCTCATTCCAGACAAACTGGCTTACTGTTTTCCTTATAAAGCATTCCATCTCCTTCCTCCATGACTTTCCAGAAGTGGTCCACTTGTCTGATATACATGCCCTTCTTCACCTGTTAGGAAAGAGCCCTATTTTCCTTTAAAAGCACCACTTAGGGGGCAGCTAGGTAGCACAGTGGATAGAGCACTGGCCCTGAAGTCAGGAGGACCTGAGTTCAAATCCGGCCTCAGACCAAACACTTGACATGTACTAGCTGTGTGACCTTGGGCAAGTCACTTAACCCCAACTGTCTCACAAAAAATAAAATAAAATAAAATAAAAGCACCACTTAAGTGTTACCTCCCACAAAACCAGTCCTCTCTTCTCTTGAGATTACTTTGTATATGCATTGCATTTACCCGTTTGTGCACATACTGTATCCTTCCCAGTACAATGGGAGCTCAATGAAGGCAGGGAATGTTTCTTTTTGAGTTTAGAAACACAATATCCAATACAGTGTCTTGCAACTAGTAGGTACTTTATAAATGCTGAATTTAACTGAAACAAAGAAAAAGTTCAGTCTGAAAAGATAGCCTCTGCTCCTTACAAAGCCCCATATACCATCAATTTAAAAAAACTGACAAGTAACTTGTTTTCTATAAAGGTGCAGTCTCTGCCCCAGGAGATTTCAGCTGAGCCAGATTTGGAAAAATCATACTTCACTTGTATACCAGAAAATGACAAAAGTTCAGAGGCAGAGTTTGTCCTTTTGTGGTTTCTGAAGGGAGCAGTGTTCCATTCTAGAGTTCCACAGACTTCTGTCAAGGCGATGTCTGGATTCCAGACATCTATGCTCACTCTACATACCTTACCACAACTGACTTGTGGCTGATTAACTCCTCTCAATACTCTTCCCTACTCCCTTTCCCCAGCTCCTTCCTGGGCACTCAAACACTTCTGAGAGTGACAAAAACCCGAATTCACCATACTTCATATCACTGAATTCTGTGCAATGTGAAAGGCACTCCCCTTCTTACAGTACCTAATCTGCCTTTCTTTGAGGTGTTGTTGCAAACCTAGACTATGAGCCTTAGAAGTGGGATTTTTCTGATAGCTATGGCATCACTGAAGTTCACTCACTGTTTATTAACAACAACTAACATTTATATAGTGCTTTAAGGTTTGAAAGATACTTTAGATACATTATTTCATTTGCTACAACAATTCTGCAAGGTAAGCACTACAGGTATTATATCCATTTTACAGATGAGGAAACTGAGGCCCAGAAAGGTTAAGTGACTTGTCCAATGTCACAAAGGTAGTAAACAGAGTCAGGATTCAAACCCAGGTCTCTTGGCTCCAAATCCAGTGTTCTTTATATTACACCAGGCTATGTCTCATTAGAAATAATAAATCAATTGTGAAAGAGTAACTCTGATCAATACAATGATTCACTAAAATTCCAAAGGACTTATGATAAAAAATGTTCTCCCCCTCCATACAGAAAACTGATGGGCTCAGAGTAGACTGAAGTATTATTTAAAAAATTTATTTTTTTCAGAACATAGTTCATGTAGAAATGTTTTGCATCACTTCACATGTATATTGTATTTATAGCCCTCTCAATGAAAGGGGGAGGAGGTATAGGGAGGAAGAGAATTTGGAACTGAAAATAAAATAATTTTTTCTTTAAATAATGATACCTCAAAAGGTACTGCTAAACAAGACTTGTTTCTTTTTGGTTTGTGGAGGAAGTAGGTAAAGGAATCTTCATGATACTTCCATCCTAGAGTACCTAGATCCCTTGACTAGCTGTGAAATGACAGGGCTAGGAGGACTGGAGGATTGGCAGGCTCAACAATTTGAACGAAATACAATTAAGTATCCCTTCCCCCCACTAAAGTCCTACTCTAATACCTCACTGGGTACAGGTCACCCTGAGATCTACAAATCTGTACCAGTATTAACAAGCTCTGGCATGTCCACCAAGGAGAGAAATGTGGTCACAATGGTATTGTGTATGTCCCTATAGTCTAAATTCAGAAAGGTATATTGTTAGAAGACTGGTGAATTTTTTTTTTTTTAAGGCAATTGGGATTAAGTAACTTGCCCACCGTCACACAGCTAGTAAGTATCAAGTGTTTGGTTTGGGCTGAGGCCACAATTGAACTCAGGTCCTCCTGACTTCAGGGTCAGTGCTCTACCCACTGAGTCACCTAGCTGCCCCAGACTGGTGAATTTTTGACCACAGCAACTGAAAAAGGACCATCTGAAAGCGTTCACACCATTGAAACCACAGATTCTTAACATATTCTTTTAATGTGTCATAAATATTTATGTCACATGAGGATTAGTTGAGATTTCTCTACCCTAGAGAAGACTGGGAGAGATATGATAGCTGTATTTAAGTACTTGAAGGACTTGTTCTCTTTTGCACCATGAAGCAGAAACAGGAGCTGCAGGTGTAAATTTATAAGGAAAAACTTCCTAATAATAAGCACTCTCTAAAAATGGAATAAGCTGTCTTGGAGAATAGTGGATATTTCCTACCCTCTACCCACTCCCACCCCACAACTGTAGAGAAAAAATGTAAAGCACTAGAAAGATCAGAGCACCTTGTCAATGTTAAGGAGTGAATATCAAGTAACTAGCTAAAGAGTTCTCAAGAGATCATTTAATCCACTACCCCCTCCCCCATATACCTGTAGATGGTAATGCATCTCATTCCAGACAGAGCATCACTGCCAGTCCATTCTCTACAGAAGGAGGAAATAACTGATGTAAAGAGAAAAGGCCTGGATTGGAATGCTGGCCCTGCTACCTGCCACCTGACAGATCTCAGCAGAGGCATTCCACAACACTGCTTCCTCCCTTATATGATGGTGATAATACACCATCTAAAACCCATCTGCAGACTCTGGAAAGACATGGGTGGAGCAGCCAGTTTCCATCACGTCCCTATTCCCAGCTAGCTAAACTAGAGAATTAGGGAAACTTTCCCTTGGGTGAGATCCAGGACTGTCTCTTGGTTAATCTGAATTATCTTGCTCCCAATTCCAAAGCTCCTTCACTCCGTATTATCTAGTATACATTCCCCTATGCATCCCTTCTCTGATTTCTGTTTTGCTATGATATGGATTAATGGGTTACTTTGCTTTCAAAAAAAAATAATAAAATAAAACACACCTGCTTTGCACACCTTAAAGTACTTTGTTAGGGCAAGCTTTTGTTTTATATTAAAAAAAATTTAGACCACAATGATTTCTCTCTCTCTCTTTCTCAGTACTAAAAAATAATGTGGTACAGCAGAAAGAATAGTGGATTTGGAAAGAGGCCTACATTCAAATTGTAGCTCTCCTAATGGCTCCCTTTGAAATGCAGGGGAAGTTAACTCTACCTGTCCAGGCTCAGTTTTGGCTGTAAAATGAAAGAGTTGGACTAAGTCAGGAGTTCTTAACTTCGGAACATTTAAAAAAATTATTCTGATAATTATTTGGTTTCCTTTGCAATTCTATTTTATTTCACACATTTAAAAATACAGTTCTGAGAAGGGGTTCGTATCCTTCTGTCAAAGGAGATTGCAACAGCCTCTGTTGGATCTGCCTGCTTCAATTCTCTCCCCACCCCAATCATTCTCCAATCAGCCACTAAAGTGATTTTCCTAAAGCACACATCTGATCATGTTACCCCTCTACTCAAAAACTTCAGTAGCTTCTTATCACATCCAGGATCAAATACAATGTGCTCTATTTGTCATTCAAAGTCCATCATAACCTAATTCCTTCCTACCTTTCCAATCTTCTTACACCTTACCCGCCAACACCTCAATCCTGTGGCATTGGCCCCTCCTGGCTGTTCCATGAACAAGAAACTCCATTTATCAGCTGCGGGTGTTCTCTCTAGCTGTTTCCCATGTCTGGAACTCTCTCCTTCCTTTACTTGGGCTAATGATTTCCCTGGCTTCCTTTAAGTCCCAACAAACATGCCAACTTCTACCGGACACCTTCTCCGATCCCCTTTAATTCCAGTGCCTTCCCTCTGTTAATTATCTCGTATTTATCTTGTATATAACTTGCTTTTTATATATTTATTTCCATGTTTCCATTAGACTGTAAGCTCCCTGAGGTCAGGGACTGTCTTTTGCTTCTCTTTGTATTCTCAGTACCTGGCAGAGAGTAGGCACTTGACAAATGTTTATTGATTGATTGAACATCACACGAAAATTAGATAGCTAGATGGTAGAATGCTGTAACTGGAGTCAGAAAGACATGATTTCAAATCCTGTCGCAGACCCTTAATCACTATGATCCTGGGCCTCAATGACTTTCTTCCAACCTCACTTTTCTCATCTGTAAAATGGGGATATTAACAGCACCTACTTCACAGGATTGCTGTGAGGATCAAACAATCAAGTAAAGCGCTTTGAAAAACTTAAAGTGCTATATAAATGTTAGCTCTTAATAACAATCATAAATAGTTAAGAACTCTAGTCTCTTTTGGCCCTAGTGCCCCAAGTAATAGGAAAAAGGTTCTAAAATCTCCTTTTGTACAGAGGAAGAGAAAGTTCTAAAAGGGGGGCGGGGGCGGGAAAGGAGGGAAAAACACCGGGAAAAGAAAGCGTGATAACTAGGAGCGGAACGGTCTGGAAGGATACGGTGTTTAATTAAATGAGGGAGGTTCTAAGAGCTTTAAGAGAAACCTCACAGATCATCAAGTAACAGGATCAGAGACTTCGAGCTAGAAGGCGCCTGAGAGTCTATCATCGTGCAGAGGCTCCCTAAACATCAAGTGACTCTTGCACAGGTGACTCTTGCACAGGACACCCAGGTAGGGCAGGGGTTCAAACCAAGACCCCTGGATCCCAAAGGCAAGGCTCTTTCCGCTGCACCCTGCTGATGACAGGATTTCGAAATGGAAGGGCGCTGCCCTGTCATTTCCACTTTCTGAGCCTTGGTTTACCCAACTGTAAAAGGGGCGGGTCGACCTCTAGTATCTCCGGGAGAGCTCCCCACTCTAGGTCTGCCAAGGCGAGGCCGGCGGAGCCAAAGGCAGAACCAAAGGCAGAACCTCGAGAGGACCGGCGGCCCGCGGGAGGGTCCGGCTCAGCCGGGGCCCGAGCGGGAGAGGGGCGGCGAGAAGCGCTGCCTGCGGTGACCGAAGCGGGCCTTCCGGGGCTCTTCGAGACCCGCGGGCGGGGGCGGGGGCGCGGCCTCGGCCTCGGCCTCTCACCTTCCTCACGGCCGGCTGGAAGTTGAAGTCGCCGGCCTCCTTCAGGTCCAGCCAGATCATGGGCATGCGAGGCACGGCCTCCATGGCGGGTCCGGGTCGGGGACCACTGCCGTCGGGGGTCGGGGTGGGAGGTAGAGGGGTTGGGTTGGGGAGGGAGGTGCCAGTCACTGACTGGAGACCCCACCCGCCCGCCTCTGCCTCGAGCCGAGCCCAGACGAGCTCAGGCGAGCCGAAGCCAGCCGCACCACTCCCCACCCCTCCACGCCACGCCGGAAGTCATGCGGAAAAGAAGAGGAAAGCGTGCTCGCTGTGCCAGCTGGGAGATGTAGTCTTCGTTGACTTCCGCCAATGCCTTCGCAGAGCGCATGCTCCGGCCTGACCGGTCCGCTGGGCCCCGCCCCGGTGACAGGCTCGTATGCTAGAGGAGTCGCGGGCAGAGTCTCCCCATCTGAAGGGCCACGCCCCGTGATCATATGCCAGACAAGTGGTCATCCAGCCTGTGCCCCTTAAAGGGAGGGCTCACCATCTCTGAGCAGCCCATTCCAAGCCTCAAAATTGCGTCTTTACAACTTCTGCCCGTTATTACTTCCAGCTCCGTCTTCTGGAGCTGAACACAACAAATCTATTCCCTCTGCCACAGAACAGCTCTTCAAATACCTGCAGGGCTGTCTGTCCATCTCTGGGCCCCAGGCGCTCTGTCTGGCTGTCCCCCATGCCTGGAATACTCTCCCTCCTTCACTCTTAACTGCTGACCTCCCTGGCTTCCTTTTTTATTTTTTTTTATTTCATTTTTTTTGTCCCAACAAAATTTCCACCTCCTACATGAATCCTTCCCCAACCTCCCTTAATTACAGGGCCTTCCTTCTGTTAACCATTTCCTATGCTGTATATATAACTTGCTTTGTGTATATTCCTTTGCATCTTGTCTCCCCAATTAGATTGTAAGCTCATTGAGGGCAGAGACTGGCCTCTTTTTCTACCCCCAACACTTAGCACAGTGCTATGAAGGCACATAGAAGGTGCTTAATTTTAATTTATTGAATTTATTTTTATAAATAGATATAATTTATTGAATTGAAATGTCCCACTTGAGTCATCTCCAGGATAAAGCTTCTGTAGTTCCTTTAAACAATTTTCATATGACATGGACTCATAAGGCCTTTCGCTTTTCTGGTGGTCCTTCTCTGTTTACTCTTCAAAGTACCCCATATTTTCCAGATCTAGTGTCCAGGATTTTTCTAGAGATAATCCAGTATTATCAATGTCCTTCTTAAACTGTGGCACTGGAAACTGAACATAATTAGACAGGTATGGTCTGACCAAGGTGAATATAGAGGGAGTTTTCCTCACCCTTATTCTAGGAGAATCAAGGAAAAGGTGTCCACTGAGCTGTGCTTTTGAAGGAAACTTGGGATTCTACAAAGTGAAGGTGCAAAGGGGTACATTTTAGTGTAACATGGTTTGACTCTGGCCCCACTGTCTGAAGGCCAGGCCTGTAACATTTTACTCCCCCAACAATATTCTCTAGTACTCTGAGGGATTTGGGGAGTCTCTTTTCTATGCTATTAGTTTGAATCCCTACTGATTGTATTCCCCCAATTTTAGAGTCCCAATGACTAACACTCCATTTCCATTTAGGCACTTAACATTGGATAAAGTTTTACAAAAGGTCTACTCCAAAGATATAGCAAAGACAAACATAAAGACATTGCCCCACAACATTTCAAGAACATAATTCCCCCTTACATCACTTAGATCTCTGGGGAGGGTAAAGGGATTAAGTTCCCTTCCTACTTAGTAGTAGTGCCACCAAGTATGAGTCCAAAGCTTCACTGGGTTAGCATCCCCTGACCTTTGTACCTCATGGGTTTCCTGCTGGGCTGGCTGCAATGCTTACCTGGCTTCTTGGACTCCCAGATTCCTGTAGTTTGATCTACTTGGGGAGAGACTCCACTGTCTGTACTTAGAATGGAAAAGGATTAAGGAAAAGGCCAAAACCACAAGCCTATTTTTTGGACCCATATGGCTAAAAGTGGGAGAAGATGGAGAAAGAGAGGAAGGAAGCCTTACAGCCTTTCACCTTTACTGCGTGCTCTCACCTACTCTGAATAAAAGAGCACTTTATGCTCAGCAGTGCAGGGGGAAAATATGAGACTATCAGGCAGCTTTAGACAATTCCAGCTATACAGACAATGGGAAAAGGCTACAAACAACCATGTGGTCAGCCAAAGTAGAATGTCCGCAATGTGCCAGTCCTCCAGTCTCCCAGAAGCAGATCCCTTTGTGTGTCTTCCATGTGAGGGATGCCATCTTAGGTGATATGGGCTTGCACCAAATCCCATTCTACTAAACATTGGAGATTCCCCCTTGTAAAGGCATGGAAATGGGAAATGGAATGACGATGAGTATCTTTCTCACAGTGGTTATGTGAGACTCAAGTATATGTAAAATGTTCTGCAAACTTTAAGGCATTATATAAATAAACTATCATTATCCTCATTATCATTATCATCTTCCTCCTCCTCGTCCTCATCATCACCAATATCATTATCATCCCTCTTCCTCCTCTGCATCATTATTATCATCATCATCATTACTATCATCATCATAATTATGAACTCTTATAGGGCAGGGTCTTTGTCATTTTTCATAGCCAAAGAGACTGTTAGATATAGAAGGAATCTTAGAGTTCATCTAAGCTAATTCTTTTATAGATAAATCGATGGAGAGAAGTAGAGTGAAATGATTTGCCCAGTGTCATACAGCTAGAAATCTTGTCACATCACAATGTTACCTCTTTGTATACCTAGTTCCTAGCACAAGGCCATGTATACTTAAAAAGTGTTGGTTGAATTAAATTAACCTTTTCTTCCCTGTCAAAGCAATGAATGGGACCCTAGACCTGCCTTTCTCCACATGTTCACTGCTGGACACATTTTTTTTTTTAAGGGAGCAAGACAAAAAGATACCAATGATTTTATTTGAAAATATTTCCTTTTATTAAGTTGATTGTCAATTGTGTGATTGGTGAGATAACAACAAAAAAGTAAATGGTGACAGAAGCTTCTGACCTGGACTGTTGCTATGCAAGGGAACACTTCTTTATGCTATCGCACGTTATTCAACTCAAAAATCATTCTTCAGATTCTCAGGTTGCCATGCATCACTTCACACCTTGGCAAAGGCACACCCTATTTCCCACTCACTCAGTCCAACAACTGGGATATATGCTCTAGTGTTATGGGGTGGGAAGGAGTTTCCCACAACCTCTGCCTATGACCCAGAAATGACCACTAGTCCACAAAATTGTCATTAAAAAAAAAATGCAAGAGACTAAAAAGGGAAGTAGATGATCAAGAAATCATTAGAACAAAGGTTTGATTAGTGGAGAACTGAGGATCTCGGCCTAGTAGCAGAAATCAACAGTTTGGGGAGGGTACCATCCAGCTTGGAGGTTAGTATGTAAACCTCCTTGATATGTTGTCTATGCAAGCGTTGGGGGGCAAAAGGCCATGGAGGGACAATGAGAGGACTTGAAATCAACTCCCCCAGTCTCCAGCTACTTCCTATTGTGGTAAATAAAGCCACATCCTGGAGTCTAACATTAATGGCAGTGCTCTGTGATGTCCACTACCACTGCCTTCTTTCAGTTGAAGAGAAAGTAGCCTGCCGCCACTTCGATGCAGAGGTACCCATCATAGGTCATATAGATAAGCATAAAGTATAAGGAAGTAGCTGATGACCACTTTGATGATATGCAACACTGTCTGCAGAAGGTGAGGGAAACTCAGCATCTGTTACCCAACAGTTTTGTGCATTTCCATAAGGATGGTTCCATTTGGCCCTGGAACTGGCATGGAGTTGTAGTGAATGCTGACCTGGGAATAATGCAACAAGCTCTCCCAGGCTATCCTGAGGCCTTTATAGAACATTGCTAACAAAAAGACAGACACAAATGCCCCAGCTATTTCCCCAGGTGTATTGATCACTAATCTAGCAAACAGCAATTCTACATTGTTATAGCCAAAATAGAAAGTCATGGGCATCATCATCATGTCTCCTCCTCCCCCATGAACATGAGAGGCTTTAGTGGATGAATGATGGTGGTGGGGCATAGTGCTATTACTATCCATATGGCTCATCCCATGATTGTGTCCAGGGGTGGGGTTCATCTTCCTAGGAAAGGTTGAAAATCAACAGCAGAATCCTCAGATAATAATTTGGCAGTTGGCTACTTTTATTTATTTATTTATTTATTTATTTATTTATTTTTATTTTTTATTAATTTATTTTGATTTATCAATTATCACTTCCATATGCTTTTGAGTTTAAAATTTTTCTACCCCTTCCTCCCCATCACCCTCCCCAAGACAGCGAACAATCTAATACAGGCTATACATTTACATTCCCATTAAACATATTTTCCCATTATTGATGTTGTAAGTAAAAATTAAAACCGATAGGAGGAACCATCAGAAAGAGAAAACAAAATTCAACAGAAGAGAAAAAAAATAGCAATTCAACTTCCATAGTTCTTTTTTTGGATGTGGATAGCATTTTCCATCACAAGGCCTCTGGAGATGTCTTAGATCCTTGTATTGCCAGGAAGGGTTAAGTTTATCAATATTAGTCATCACACAATGGGCTGTTATTTTGTACAACGTTCTCTTGGTTCTGCTCACTTCACTCAGCATCAGACCATACAAGTCTTTCCAGGTGTTTCTGAAGTCAGCCTGTTCATCATTTCTTATAGCACAATAGTATTCCATCACATTCATATACCACAACTTGTTCAGCCATTCCCCAATTGATGGGCATCCTCTCAATTTCCAATTCTTTGCCACCACAAAAAGAGCTGTTATGAATATTTTTGTGCATGTGGGTACTTTTCCCATTTGTGTGATCTCTTTGGGATATAGCCCTAGAAGTGCTATTGCTGGGTCAAAGGGTATGCACATTTTTATAGCCCTTTGGGCACAGTTCCAAATTGCTCTCCAAAATGGTTGGATCATTTCACAACTCCACCAACAATGCATTAGTGTTCCAATTTTCCCACATCTTCTCCAACATTTATCATTTTCCTGTTTTGTCATGTTGGCCAATCTGATAGCTGTGATGTGGTACCTCAGAGTTGTTTTGATTTGCATTTCTCTAATCAATAGTGATTTAGAGCATTTTTTCATATGACTATAGATGGCTTTAATTTCTTCATCTGAGAACTGTCTCTTCATATCCTTTGACCATTTATCAATTGGGGAATGATTTGTATTCTTATAAATTTGACTTAATTCTCTATATGTTTTAGAAATGAGGCCCTTATCAGTGAGACTGGTTATAAAAATTCTTTCCCAATTTTCTACCTTCCTTCTAATCTTCGTTACATTGGCTTTGTTTGTGCAAAAACTTTTCAACTTAATGTAACCAAAATTATCCATTTTGCTTTTTGTAATGTTCTCTATCTCCTGTTTGGTCATGAATTCTTCTGTTCTCCATAGATCTGATAGGTAAATTATTCCTTGCTCTCCCAGTTTGGTTATAGTATCAGCCTTTATATCTAAATCATGAACCCGTTTTGACTTTATTTTGGTATATGGTGTGAGATTTTGGTCTATGCCTAGTTTCTGCCATACTCTTTTCCAGTTTTCCCAGTAGTTTTTTTCAAAGAGCGGGTTCTTATCCAGAAGCTGGGGTCTTTGGGTTTGTCAAATAATAGATTACTATAGTCATTGACTACTGAGTCTTGCATATTTAACCTATTCCACTGATCCACTATTTTTTAGCCAGTATCAAGCAGTTTTGATGATTGCTGCTTTATAATACAATTTAACATCAGGAATGGCTAGGCCACCTTCTCCTGCATTTCTTTTCATTAGTTCCCTTGATATTCTGGACCTTTTGTTCTTCCAAATGAAACTTGTTATTATTTTTTTCTAACTCTGTAAAATAATTTTTTGGTAGTTTGATTGGTATGGCACTGAATAAGTAAATTAGATTAGGTAGAATTGTCATTTTTATTACATTAGCTCAGTCTACCCATGAGCAACTGATGTTTTTCCAATTATTTAGATCTGACTTTATTTGCATGAAAAGTGTTTTGTAATTGTGTTCATAGAGTTCCTGGGTTTGTTTTGGAAGGTAGACTCCTATATATTTTATAATGTCTACAGTAAGTTTAAATGGAATTTCTCTTTCTATCTCTTGCTGTTGGGCTTTGTTGGTAATATATAGAAACGCCAATGATTTATGTGGGTTTATTTTATAGCCTGCAACTTTGCTAAAGTTGTTTATTATTTCAAGTAGTTTTTTACTTGATTTTCTAGGATTCTCTAAGTATAACATCATGTCATCTGCAAAGAGTGATAGCTTTGTTTTTTCTTTGCGTATTCTAATACCTTCAATTTCTTTTTCTTCTCTTATTGCTAAAGCTAGTGTTTCCAGTACGATATTGAATATCAGTGGTGATAAAGGACATCCTTGTTTCACCCCCGATCTTATTGGAAATGCTTCTAGCTTGTCCCCATTACATATTATGCTTGCTGAAGGTTTTAGATAGATGCTATTTATTATTTTAAGGAAGACTCCATATATTCCTATGGTCTCTAGTGTTTTTAATAGGAATGGGTGTTGTATTTTGTCAAAAGCTTTTTCTGCATCTATTGAGATGATCATGTAGTTTCTGTTAGTTTTGGTGTTGATATGATCAATTAGGCTGATAGTTTTCCTAGTATTGAACCAGTCCTGCATTCCTGGTATAAATCCTACCTGTGTATTTTTCTTGTGTATTATTCTTGTGATAAGTTGCTATAATCTATTTGCTAATATTTTGTTTAAAATTTTTGCATCTATATTCACTAGAGAAATTGGTCTATAATTTTCTTTCTCTGTTTTGACTCTTCCTGGTTTAGGTATCAGCACCATATTTGTATCATAAAAATAATTTGGTAAGACTCCTTCCTCATCTATTTCCCCAAATAGTCTATATAGTATTAGAATTAATTGTTCTTTAAATGTTTGATAGAATTCACATGTAAATCCATCTGGCCCTGGAGATTTTTTCCTAGGGAGTTCATCAATGACTTGATTTCTTTTTCTGAGATGGGATTATTTAAGTATTTTACTTCCTCTTCTGTTAATCTGGGCAATTTATATTTTTGTAAATACATATCTATTTCTCTAAGATTGTCAAATTTGTTGGCATACAGTTGGGCAAAATAGTTCCTAATTATTGTTTTAATTTCCTCTTCCTTGGTGGTAGATTCACCGTTTTCATTCTTGATACTAGCAATTTGGTTTTCTTCTTTCTTTTTTTTTAAATTAAATTAACCAAAGGTTTATCTATTTTATTGGTTTTTTTCATAAAACCAATTCTTAGTTTTATTTATTAGTTCAATAACTTTCTTAATTTCAATTTTATTAATTTTTCCTTTGGTTTTCAATATTTCTAATTTGGTGTTTAATTGAGGATTTTTAATTTGTTCTTTTTCTAGTTTTTTTCGTTGTATGCCCAATTCATTGATCTCCTCTTTTTCTGTTTTATTTATGTAAGCATTTAGAGATATAAAACTTCCTGTAAGAACTACTTTTGCTGCATCCCATAAGTTTTGGCATGTTGTCTCATTATTGTCATTCTCTTCAATGAAATTATTGATTGTTTCTATGATTTGTTGTTTGACCCAATCATTTTTTAGGATTAGATTATTTAGTTTCCAATTATATTTTAGTCTATCTTTCCATGGCCCTTTATTACATATAATTTTTATTGCATCATGATCTGAAAAGAATGCATTTAATATTTCTGCCTTTCTGCATTGGATTGTGAGGTTTTTATGCCCTAGTACATGGTCAATTTTTGTGTATGTGCCATGTACCACTGAGAAAAAAGTATATTCCTTTCTATCCCCATTCAGTTTTCTCCAGAGGTCTATCATACCTAACTTTTCTAATGTTCTATTCACTTCATTAACTTCTTTCTTGTTTGTTTTGTGGTTAGATTTATCTAGTTCAGAGAGTGGGAGGTTGAGGTCCCCCACTAGTATAGTTTTGCTGTCTATTTCTTCCTGTAACTCCCTGAACTTCTCCTCTAAGAATCTGGATGCTATACCGTTTGGTGCATATATGTTTAGTAGTGATATTACTTCATTGTCTATGGAGCCTTTTAGCAGGATGTAGTTTCCTTCCTTATCTCTTTTGATAAGATCTGTTTTTGCTTTTACTTTGTCTGAGATCAGGATTGCTACCCCTGCTTTTTTTTACTTCAGCTGAAGCATAATATATTCTGCTCCAGCCTTTTACCTTTACCCTGTGTGTGTGTCACTCTTTTTCAAATGTGTTTCCTGTAAACAACATATTGTAGAATTATGGTTTTTAATCCATTCTGCTACATGCTTTATGGGAGAGTTCATCCCATTCACATTCACAGTTATGATTACTATCTGTGTCTTTTTCTCTATCCTTTTTTCTCCACTGTTTATGCTTTTCTTTCTCCTTTCCCCTTTCCTCCCCTCACTAGTGTTTTGCTTTAGACCACTACTCCTTCAGTCCTACCTCCCTCCTATTATTCCTTTCCCTTCTCTTCCCCTTTATCCTTACTGCTTCTTCCCTCCCTTCTATCCCCCCTTCCTTTTCTTTCCCCTTTTCCCTCCTACTGCCTATAGGGCAAGTTAGATTTCTATACCTAACTGATTATGTTATTCCCTTCTTGAACCAAATCTGATGAGAGTAAGGTTCAAACAATGCTCATCCCCCTCCCTTCTTTCCCTCTGCTCTAATAAGTTTTTGTGTCTTTTCCTGTAATGTAATTTACCTTTGTCTGCCTCCTCCTTTCTCAGTACATTTTCTTAGATCAGACTAATCCACTTACTTGGATCCATTTAATCCATTTGATTAGATTTTTTTTTCTCATTACATCAAAGTCAACTTATATCCACTCCCTTTATGTATACTCCTTTAACATGGTGTAATAACAATACAGTTCTCAAGAGTTGCAAGTGTCACCTTTCCTTGTAGGGATGTAAACAGTTTGCCCTTATTAACAACATATTATATATTTCTGTCCCATTTACCTTTTTATGTCTCTCTTGAATCTTGTACTTGAAGATCAAATTTTTTGTTGAGCTCTGGTCTTTTTATCAGGAAGGTTTGGAAGTCCCCTATTTCATTGAATATCCATCTCCTCCCCTGAAAAATCATGCTCATTTTCAATGGGTAGTTGATCCTTGGCTGCAATCCAAGCTCCTTTGCCTTATAGAATATCATGTTCCATGCCCTACAGTCTTTTAATGTAGATGCCATAAGGGCCTGTGTAATCCTGACTGTGGTTCCAAGCACATGGCTGCTTGGAATATTTTCTCTTTAATCTGGTAATTTTGGAATTTAGCTATTATATTCCTTGGCATTTTCAATTTGGGATATCCTTCAGTCGGGGAGTGGTGGATTCTTTCTATAGTTATTTTACTTTCTGGTTCTGGGACTTCAGGGCAGTTTTCCTTTATGATTTCCTGAAAGGTGCTGTCTAGGCTCTTTTTTTCATCATGATTTTCAGGTAGGCCAATAATTTTTAAATTGTCTCTCCTGGATCAATTTTCCAGGTCCATTGTTTTATCCATAAAGTATTTGATGTTTTCATCTATTTTTTCATTTTTTTGTTTCTGTTTGACTGATTCTTGCTCTCTCATAGAGTCATTAGTTTCCATTTGTCCAATTCTAATTTTTAACGTATTGTTTTCTTCTGTTAGATTTTATACTTTCTTCTCCAGTTGGCCAATTGTATTTTTAAGGAATTTGTTTTCTTCACTGTGCTTTTTTTCCAGTTGGCCAATTGTGTTGTTTAAGGACTTGTTTTCTTCAGTGTATTTTTTTCCAATTGGCCAATTGTATTTTTTAAGGACTCCTCTACCTCTCTCGTTTGACTTTTAAAATCCTTCTTGAGCTCTTCTAAGAAGAATTTTTGGGCTTCAGACCAGTTCATATTCCCTTTTGAGGTTGCAGATGTGGGTTTGTTGACAATGTGGTCCTCTTCAGAATTTCTATCTTGATCTTCACTCTTCTCATAATATGAATGTATCGTATGTTTCTTTTTACTCATGGTGCTTCTTTATTCCCTGGCCTTTAAAGAGATTAAGCTCTCCTGCTGGGGAGCAGAGGGCACTGACCCAAGCTTCTTGTGTTGGGATCCTAGGTCTTGGTCAGTGGCTTTGTGTGCTGGGACCTCTTATGTTGGTAATTGGAGGCTGCAGGGTTCTGGCAGCTTACCTGGTGTTGGGCTGGAATCAGCAAGGCTGGGACTTTCAGGCAAATCTAGGTTGCTTGCTTTTGCTTTCCTTTAGCTTTCTTCAGCTCCTTTTAGATGGGTGCTGCAGGGTGTTTATCTGCCTGTGGCCCCTTACAGTGCTGCCTCCCTTAGTTCTACTGAGGTACTGGGAGACTCCTTTGCTGTAGAATACCGAGGCACCTGGTAGTTTTCTGAGCTGGTTTCCAATGGTTCCCTCCCCTCCCACCCCCTCACTGAGGCACTCAGAGGTCCAGCTGTTGGTGTTTACCTGCTCAACCACCTGGGCTTCAGGATCTCTTCCTGGTTGGCAATTGAAGGCTAAAGGGTTCTGACAGCTTACTTAGTGTTGGGCCAGAATCAGCAAGGCTGGAACTTTTTGGCACCTCTAGGTTGCTTTCTTCAGCTCCTTTCAGATGAATGCTGCAGGGTGCTTATCCGCCTGGGGCCCTTTGTAGTGTTGCTTCCCTTATTTTTGCTGAGCACTGGGAGACCCATTTGCTGTAGAATGCTGAGGCACCAGGATCGCCTCCTGGTGTGCTAAAGTGGGGCTTTCCTGTAGCTGGCTGGGATGCCTCCCATTCCAATCCCTCTAGCTACCTGGGCTACTGCACTGCTGCTCCCCATCTTTCTTCTGGTTCAGTTGTTCCAGGGTTTTTTCTGGGGTGATATTTTCTGGGTTTTCAGAGGTTCATAGGGGAGGGTGAGAGCGACTACCTTTTTACTCCGATATCCTGGTTCCTGGAAGTGGAAGTCCAGTTGGCTACTTTTAGCCAGTTTCTTTCACCTGAATTGATCTCAGAAACACCAAGCTCAGTTCCTTCCAGAATAAGACATCCTAGATCCAGACACCACCACCAGCTCCTTTGAGCCCCTTCCTTTCAGCCTTGCAACTTTCCTCCTGGACACCTTTTTATATAGGGCCAGAGTAAATTGAACTGTGTGGCTCCCTTTTTTCCTCTCCCAGTATCTTATTCAGGTGAAATCATAGGAATCACAAGAAATAGAACTGGCAAAGACTTAAAAATTATGTGACCCAACCCTATTATTTAATTAATTAATTTATTCATTCATTCACTCATTTATTTATTTGTTTGTTTGTTAAGTGACTTGCCCAGAATCACACAGGGTCAGCTAATAAGTATATCAGGTCAGATTTGGGTCCTCCTAACTCCAGGGCTAGTGCTCTATCCACTGTACCACCTAGATGCCCCCAACCTTATAATTTATTGATGAAGAAACAGAGACCCAAAGAGGAGAATAATTTGGATAAGATCACTCATAGTATTTCATTTTCTGCCTCTTAGTAGATAATATGTATTTATTAGACTTTAAACTCCATGATAGGACCATGCCTTATATGAACTTTTGTAGCCCGCATTCCCACCAACTTCTACCCTCTGCACACAGGAGGCCCTTAATGAATATTTATTGAATTTTTTTAAAAAATGACATTATTTTATTCTTCATTGCATTTCTCATAGTCCCTTGCAAAGTGCCTTGCTCATAGTAAGCACTCAGAAAATGAATGAAGGAGTAAGAAGGAAAGAAAGAAAGGTAAAAAAAAAAAATATTGGGAGGTAAACAAGTTTCACATTCCATTTAGTTGTCCTCTTTAGCCATCATCTTTCTATGTGCTCTGATACTACACCCTCCCACCCTTCCATCCACCTAACCTCCAAGTTCATAACCTGGGAGACTTAATTCATTCAGCTTTAGAACTCTTGCCCTGGAGCTGGGGTGTCCTGATTGATGAGTAATCACAAAATCACATAGCCCACCATATTTAGGAAGCTCCAGATCCAATTAAAACATGTTTCATTTTCCATTCAGTTGCACTATCCCATATCCTTGTCCAAATGCTTGTCATCTAGCCTGTGACTACATGTATACCTCCCTCCCCAAATTCCTCCTTCCAAGCCAATTTTTACCTCTTACTCTGGGAACCACAATCAGATAAATGTTGCAATTACTTCTGGAAAAAGTGAGGCAACCCACTGTGCTATAACTCCACTTAACATGCCCAGGATTTCTCAGATTCAAAAACCCTTCCCTAATCACAACTCCCCCGTTTACTTTGTCTCCCTCTACTAGAATATAAGCATCTTGAGGGCAGGGACTGTATCACTTTTATATTTGTAATGCTAGCACTTAACATAGTGTTTATAATATACTAGGAGCTTAATAAATATTTCTTGTCTTTTTTTTTAAGGCAATTGGGGTTAAGTGACTTGCCCAGGGTCACACAGCTAGTAAGTGTCAAGTGTTTGGTCTGAGGCCGGATTTGAACTCAGGTCCTCCTGACTTCAGGGCCAGTGCTCTATCCACTGCACCACCCAGCTGCCCCTTAATAAATTTTTTTTAGTCATTTTATTGATATTAGAGGCTGACTAGTAATAGTAATGGTAAATACATTGGTGGAAGATCACAAACTTTGGTTTTTGTGGAGATAAAGATCTACAGTACACCCTGAAACTGGGGTAGTTTTTAGTGGGCTGCTGTAGGTGCTATATACATTATCTCACTTGATCCTCATAACAAACTGGTGAATCACTACAAATACTGTTATGCCCATTTTATTTAATTTTATGGATAAATTTTGTTTCAGTACCTCATAAAGTACCCTGTAATATTCATTATTGAATCTCCCACCATATATTTTATCAGTATGAAAGAACATTTGTTACTGCAACTTTATGTAGACCATAGACATGATACATCTATGCCCACAACAATAGTAATAATAGCTAGCAATTATATGGCATCTACTACATGCCAGGCATTTGATCTTCACAACAACTTTAAGGTGTAGGTGCTATTATTATCCATTTATAGTCAAGGAAACTGAGGCAGACAGAGGTTAAGTAACTTGTCCTAGGTCACAAAGCTTGCAAAGTATCTGAGGCTGGCTTTGAACACAGGTATACCTGATTCTAGGTCTAACACTCTATCTACTACACCACCTAACTGTCTGGCCCCCACCTCCCTGGTTTCTCTCTCTCTCTCTATCTCTCTCCTCTCTCTTTCCCTCTCCTACAGTTAACCCTGCTGTGCAAGTAAATACATTGCTACTGTTTTCTTCTATAGCTCCTGAGCCCCCACCAGAGTGCTTTCCATTTATACAAAATCTGTCACTATGACACCATTAATTTATTATTGTTTCTATTTCTGAGACTGGGTCTTCCTAATCTTTCCCAGATTGTAAGTGCAATAGTCACTCATGGACCCGATTCCAATACTGATCAGCATGGAAGCTTCAATTTGTTTCATTTTTTCAAGCTGGACCAGCTTGTCCCTCCTTAGATAGCCTGACAGCCCTCCACTCCCTTACCTTATTAGTGTCAGATTTAGTGCAGAAACCTGATTAGCCCTATTGAAGCTCAGAATTTCTAAGCTCAGATAAATGATCTACCAGCTCAACCTTCCCCAGTAACAGGGATTACAGGTATTTACTACCACTTCCTGCTCATATACTCTTAAATAGAAAACATTTTCTAAATGATAAAACAAAAGCAATAATAATCATAGTCTTTATCCACAGAAGGTAAAAGCTGTAATTATCAAATGTCATAGTTAATCAAAAGAAGGCAAAAACAAGAATATTCAAAATGTTACAGTCCACCTATAAACATAGGTCCCATACTCTCACAAATACACGCAATGTCTGAGAAAGAGAGACCATACACTTATAGAAACCCAGGAGGGACATACATGAATGGGAAAAGTCAAATGCCTGGGCCAAATCACAACTGCAGACCTTAAAGTCCTTGGTCCCTTCAGGAACTATCCGTACCATCTAAACCCACTTTTCTGCCAGCTTGTTTGTTGTTCAGTTATTTCAGATGTGCCTGAGTCTTTGTGACTCCTTTTTGGGGTTTTCTAGGCAAATAGACTGGAGTGGCTTGCCATTTTCTTTTCTGGCTCATTTTACAGGTGAGGAGCTGAGGCAAACAGGGTTAAGTGACTTGCCTAGTAAGTATCGGAAGCCAGATTTAAACTCAGGAAGATGCTCTATCCACCGTGCTAGTAGCTCCCTTCTCAGCTAGCTTCTCTCCTTTTGGTCCTCACTAGTGGTCCTGCTAAACAAAATCACTCTTCTTGTATTCTCAAGCTGCTAAAACAGGGACAAACTTGTTTAGATCATAGTTACCCTTAACAGGAAGTTGAAAGTGTATTATATATATTCTTTTAGCAAAGAATATATTAACATTTCACTTGTTCAATGACAAGCAAGGATCCTCAGGCTCGGTCAGTAAGAATTTATTGAGTACCTCCTATGTACCAGGCACTTTACAAATATTATCTCATTTAATCCTTGCAACAATCCTGGAAGGTAAGTACTATTATGATCCCCCTTTTACAGTTGAAGAAACTGAGGCAGACTTGCCCAGAGTCACACAGCTAGTAAGTATCTGAGGTTGGATTTGAATTCAAGTCTTTGTGAGTCCAGGCCCGAACTCTATTCACTGTGCCATCTAGCTGCCTCAGTATCACACAATGGTAATTCTAAGGTCACAGATGACTCATACGCTGTTCTTGCTCTACATCTGTGGTATTAGTGGGAAATGGAGTTACTTTGGGGTTCAATCCCCCTCATCATTTGAACTGATATTCTACTTTGACTAAGATACATGTGGTGGAACAACCTGAACTTCTGGCAGGATACCAACATGCAATTATGTCATTGTCACTTGAAAGAGAGGTTCCCTCACTTCTAGACACATTTTTGATTGACTTTTTTGTTAGTTTTTTGAAGCAAATTTCTTTAGTGGTTATATAGTGCTTTATTATTTGTAAAATACTTTATGTATGTATTATTTCTTTTTTAAAATAATTTTAGTATTTTATTTTCCCCAGTTATATGAAAAACAATTTTTAGCATTCATCTTTAAAATTTTGAGTTCCAAATTCTCTCCCTTGTTCCCTCACCACTCCCACCCCCCCTTCAGAAGGCAAGCAATTTGACATAGGTTATGCATGTGTAGTCATGCAAAACATTTCCATATTAGTCATGCTGTAAAACAAAACATAGACCCCCCCCAAAAAAAAAACCTCTCAAGAAAAATGAAGAAAGTTTAAAAAAAACTTGCTTCAATCTGTATTAAGACACCATCAGTTCTTTCTTTGGGGATAGATAGCATTTTTCATCATAAGTCCTTCAGAGTTGCCTTGGATCATTGCATTGCTGAGAATAGCTAAGGCATTCACAGCTGATCATCTTACAGTATTGCTGTTTCTTTGTACACATTATATTTCACTTTGCATCAGCTTATGTAAGTCTTTCCAGGCTTTTCTAAAAGCATCCTGCTCACCATTTCTTATAGCACAATAGTATTCGATCATATTCACATACCACCATTTGTTCAGTCATTCTCCAATTGATGGGCATCTCCTCAATTTCCAATTCTTTGCCACCAGAAAAGAGCTGCTATAAACATTTTTGTACATGTAGGTCCTTTTCATTTTTGTTTTTTATCTCTTTTGGGATGCAGTCCTAGCAGGGGTATTGCTAAGTCAGAGGTATGCATGGATTTATAGCCGTTTGGACAGAGTTCTAAATCGCTCTACAGAATGGTTGAATCAGTTCACAACTCCACCAACAGTGCATTAATGTGTCATTTTTCCCGCATCCACTCCAACATCTGTCATTTTTCTTTTCTGTCCTATTAGCTAATCTAATAGGTATGAGGTAGTACCTCAGAATTGTTTTCATTTGCATTTCTCTAATCAATAATGAATTAGAACTTTTTTCTTCCATATAGTTATAGATAGCTTTGATTACTTCATTTGAAAACTGTTCATATCTTTTGATCATCTATCAGTTGGGACATGGCTCTTACTTTTATAAATTTGACTCAGTTTTCTATATGATCGAGAAATGAGGCCTTTATCAGAGAAACATGCTTCAAAAATTTTTTTCCACAGTTACTATTGCTAACTGTATTTCTCTCCATCCTGTTTCCCCCGTCTCATTTGTTCTATTCTCTCTCTCCTTTCACCCTGAACTTCCTCAAAAGTTTTGTTTCTGACTACCCCCTCCCCCAATCTGCCCTCCCTTATGTCATCTCCCCCCCTTCTCTTATCATCTTCCCCTCCTACTTTCCTGTAGGGTAAGATAGATTTCTATACCCAATTGAGTGTGTATGTTATTCCCTATCTGAGCCAGTTCTGATAAGAGTAAGGTTCATTTACTCCCCCTCTTCCCCTCCACTGTAAAAGCTTTTTCTTGCCTCCTTCATGTGAGATAATTTACCCCATTCTACCTCTCCCTTTCCCTTTCTTCCAGTACATTCCTCTCTCACCCCTTAATTTTATCATGCCTTCATAGTCAAGTCACTCCTGTGCCCTCTCTCTATATACATTCCTTCTAACTACCTTAATGAGAAAGGTCTTATGAGTTACAAATATCATCTTCCCATGTAGGAATGTAAACAGTTTAGTAAGTCCCTTCTAATTTCCTTTACCTTTTTATGCTTCTCTTGAGTCTTTTATTTGAAAGTCAAATTTTCTATTCAGCTCTGGCCGTTTCATCAAGAATGCTTGAAAGTCCTCTATCTCATTGAATATCCATTCCTTCTCCTGAAGGATTATACTCAGTTTTGCTAGGTAGGTGATTTTTGGTTGCAATCCTAACTCCTTTGCCCTCCAGAATATCGTATTCTAAACTCTCAGATCCTCCAATGTAGAAGCTGCTAAATCTTATGTAATCTTGACTATGGCACTTGACTATGCACTATGGCACTTGACTATGGTACTTGAATTGTTTCTTTCTAGCTGCTTGCAATATTTTCTCCTTGACCTGGGAGCTCGGGAATTTGGCTACAATGTTGCTGGGAGCCAAAGCAATATTTTAAGATAAAATCCCTTAGTGGACTTAGAAGATGCTGAGTTTCAATAGTTTGGGGTTTTTTGTTTCAATGTAGTAGCTCCTATCATATCTAGTGGATTGCTGGTTATATTAGTATTTTGGGGTGTGTAACTTTGTGATTTTCTTTTCAATTAGGATATCTTAACATTTTAAAATCTCTGACTCAACAACAAGGTTTCCCTCAAAAAGGAAACTTCTTTCACTCCTTGGAAACAAACTTGGACCTCTCTTATGTTCTTATTTCCTGGCACTAGTTCCACAGACATCGTCTTTCTCCAAACTAAGTGACAATTCATCCCTCTAATGCACCTAAAATGCTTATTACCATTGAATCCTTAATTGAAACAAAAAATAGGCCTGTTTTTTCCTAATAATATTGTGAGAAATGAATATTTCTCTCATATTTAATAACTATTGTATTAGAACTGAGGTTTTCCCCCTTTTCTGGTTCCTCATCCAGAAACCAACCAGTATGGAAAATATCTCTTAGACATTTACTCAGGCCAAGATCTAATCAGACAGTAAAAGAAAATTTCAAGTTTGGGCTAATGGGCATATTCCTGCTCATTGTGTTTGCTCAGACAGGACTGGGAAAATGTTGATTCTCCCTATTATCAAGACAGGTGATATGAAAATTGATGTCTCTTTGACCAAGATTTGACCTAAGTCAAGTACCCTAAGATAGCCCACCTCCCACTGTGTTAACTAATCCGAGCTGATCAAGCACCCCTCCAGAAGACCTACCCTTTGAAGGGCATATAAACTATGAGCTCACTGCCATGAGGGGTCTTTGGTCTAAGAGAGACTGCCAAATGACCATCCTTTTATTAGTAACCTGCTGGCCTTATTAATAACATGATCAAATTACCCAGAAACTGTGTCTCTCGAACCTTTTTAATCATCACAGTTAGCTTGGTGGTGGTGGTCTTGCATCAACTTGTGACTGGGTTGAGGACAAAGCTGTTTTAACTGTAATAGAGGTCCAGGACAAACTCTTTTCCTGGCTTCATCTCTGTTTCCTGAGATTAACTCTTTGGAATTTAACTTTTCACCCACAAAACTCCATCCCTTCATCCAGTATATACTTTACTCACATGTCCATCCAAATCACAATAATAAGAAAAGAAAAATCTGTTGGCTCCTTTGTTTGTACTGGGCTAGTAGCAATCTTTCATCAAAGGATCTGGGGTTTTGCTCCCTTGTTTTGGTCTCACAACACCAAGTGGAAAAGAGTAGTCTGCTGTTCCATCTCTCCTTAGGTTGTACATAGGGTTCTGTGCTTGAATCAGTGCAATATGAGGTAGTCTCTATCTTGGACTTTATTGCCCACCCTAGAAAGATATTCTGAAATTAATAGTAGTTGAGTTTTCATTATATTAAAACAACTCGTCAAAACTGGGCAACTTTTTTTTTCTTCCATAACTGAAACTAATCAGAGGTACCTTCAACCCTTGGAGGAACACTATGCCTCTTCCCACTTTCCCCAGTCCAACTGCATCTACTTGACCATGTTTTACTGCTTCTGCTTTACTGCTCTACTATCAGTCTTCATAGGTGATTCAAGCTAGAAAACTCAAAAGGTCCTTAGTGGGGTACCCACCAACACCAAATTGCCTTTCTAGTCTCTGCAAGTATTTTTGTCAGGCGATTTCAGGTTTTGCAGTTGTTGTACTTTCCATGATTCCCGAATTGTCTGTGCTGGGAGTCTGATACATATACAGAGGGCCTCTGATGCTACTTGCCAGGTGGAAAAGGATGTTTCTGGGAGAGTTATGATGATATGTAATGGAAATGCCATTCTGTAAATGGTTCCACTCTGATAGCCATAGTCTTCTGTGTGGCCAGCACATCAAGGTGCCTCTAAAAAGCAGTAGCAATCAAAAACTCAGCCACTCTCTTCATCTGTTCTCGTGGTTTGATTCCTTATTATCTGGTGGGAGACACTGTTGTAAGGAGAGAGATTTGGGGCCTTCTCTCCTCAAAGGTCAACATAGTGCCCCATGAAATGGATCTTGGTCTTTTGTCTCTATATGAGTTCTTTTCCATTGTATGTGAATAAATTGGAGGCTCCAACCTTATGAGTTTGAAAGGTCAGGATGGTTTCCTGGCCTCAGATATCCTGGCATTCCAGTATCCCAGAATACAGATTTTGTAGCTAACTCAGCATGTACACTCCAAGGAGCAAAGTAATGACCTTCAGGGCCCAGCTTAGCAGTTGCTGAGACAAAGAATCATCTGTCAGGAAGCCTCATTTAGATGTGTACTTAGTGGCACTTATGCTGTGTAGTAGTGTAAACTGAACTAGGTCTGAGCTCACTTTCCCCAGGGACTGAGGTGGGATAGGGAAAAACATATTCCTAAATGTTGGGGGAAATGTTGGATATTTTGTTTTTGCCATATCTTCTAAGTAAATGTCTTTTTTTTTTTTGTGGTGAGTCAATTGGGATTAAGTGACTTGCCCAGGGTCACACAGCTCTCTGTGGCCAGATTTGAACTCAGGTTCTCCTCTCTAAGGCTGGAGCTCTATCTACTTCGCCACCCAGCTGCCCCTAAATGTCTCTTTCTAAAAGCTAATTGCTATTAAGTTGTTAAGTGGAACTAGGGGAGACTGTTGGCTAACAGAGAGGGGGGACACAATTTGTGGTGGCTCAAGCTGATGGCCCTGAGAAGCCTGAGGGTGACATCTAGCAGGTCTGGCTCAAGAATACCGAACCACAGCATATTTGCTACCTGTTAGAGTGCAAAGGCATTAAACCAAGAAAGCAGGCAAAGGACTTAACTGAATCTCTGACTGCTAGTGTCACTTGTAGGTACTACCAGTTCTGCCCGCCCAGCAGATTGATAGAATATCAAAACATGTTCAAGTCTTTCCAAAGCACTCACATTACATGTCACTACAAATATCATCACAGCTCTAGCAGAAGCAGACTGCCTAGTCTGTTTGTTCCATGTGGCAAGTTAGCATCAGAGGTGTTTTGTGCATGTGTCAGACCCTTGTCACAGTTTTCCCTTCATTATTTTCTAAAAATCACCCTCTTTTCTCCACTTAAGATATCTTTCACTGTTATGAGGTTTCAGTTAGATTTCTAATCCAGCTGTCCCAATGTGTCCTCAGAATTTAACTTAGTGACTGGAACATTGTAAGTATTTAATACATGCTTGTTGATTTGAGAAAGATCCTAACCTAAGTCTGTGATTCCACTGCGTTGTAATATACTCTATGGTGGGGAGAAACCTATTGTCATCAATAGCTGTTTATAGTATGTTATTCCAAGTTAATTCTAATTATTTATCTCCCTCCTTAATTACCATCATTTTTAACTCCATGCAATAGGTAATTAGGCTCAAATCATTTTCGGAAACCTCTATCTTATGAGGAATCTTGGAAAGGTCTAATTTACTGAAATTGGATATAAAGTTTTGTTTTTCTCCTCATGCCTCTTAGTTAATACTTCACATTTCTCTACATTTTAATTTCCTCCTTTATATTATTCTAGCAATTCTGTATATTGTTGTTGATCCTGCTTTGTTATCCAGGTGTCATGTCATGTGTCTTCCTACACTTATTTTAATTTTTCATACTTGTAATTCCTTGTGGCATGGTAACATTTCATTACTTTCATACACCCCAGTTTGTTCAGCCATCACTCACTCATTTCATACATGACTTTTCCTCTAACCTTTTGCTATTACAAATATTGTTTCCATGAATATTTTCATAAGGTAGCTCTTTTCTTATTATCAAAATCTTTCCTGCAGAATAGACCCAATAGTAGGATCACTGAATCAAAGGGCAGTAACAAATTTTGTGACTTGTCTTCCACAATTTTATATATTTTTCCAGAACTGGTATATTAATTTAAGTGCACCATCAATGATTTAGTGTGCCTGTTTTTCCACATCTCTGCCAATAATGAATTTTTCTACAATGGCCTATTTGATCAGAATGAGTTGACATCTCTGAGTTTTTTTTTTTTATTAATTTATTTTGATTTATCAACAATCACTTCCATATGCTTTTTTTTTCTTTTTTTGCTTTTTGGTGAGGCAATTGGGGTTAAGTGACTTGTGCAGAGTCACACAGCTAGTAAGTGTCATGTGTCTGAGACTGGATTTGAACTCATGTCCTCCTGACTTCAAGGCCAGAGCTCTATACACTGCGCCACCTAGCTGCCCCCTTCCATATGCTTTTGAGTTTAAAATTTTTCTCTCCCTTTCTCCCCACCACCTTCCCCAAGATGGCACACAATCTGATATAAGCTATACATATATATATATATATATATATATATATACACGTTCTTATTAAGCACATTTTCAGATTAGTGATGTTGTAAGTAAAAATTAGAACCAATAGGGGGAACCACCAGAAAGAGGAAATAAAACTCAACAGAAGAGAAAAA
Source organism: Vombatus ursinus (assembly GCF_900497805.2). NCBI lineage: Eukaryota > Metazoa > Chordata > Mammalia > Diprotodontia > Vombatidae > Vombatus > Vombatus ursinus. The sequence goes on along the minus strand of NW_020954645.1, from coordinate 2,732,886 downwards.
AAAAATAGCAAACAGTATGCTTCAATCTGCATTCAAATTCCATGGTTCTTTTTTTGGATGTGGATAGCATTTTCCATCACAAGGCCTTTGGAGATGTCTTAGATCCTTGAGTTGCCAGGAAGGGTTAAGTTTATTAATATTAGTCGTCACATAACATGGCTATTATTGTGTACAACGTTCTCTTGGTTCTGCTCACTTCACTCAGCATCAGATCATACAAGTCTTTCCAGGTTTTTCTTAAGTCAGCCTGTTCTGGGTGGTTTTAATTTGCATTTCTCTGATGTTTAGCAATTTCAAGTTCTTTTAAAAATACTTTCTTGATTATTTGCATTTCTTCTTTGGAAACTTTTTGGTTCATATCATTTGACAACTTATATGCCAGGGAATAACTCGGGGTTTTTTTGTTTGTTTGTTTGTTTTTTGTTTTTGCTTTTTGTTGAGGCAGTCAGGATTAAGTGACTTGCCCAGGGTCACGCAGCTAGGAAGTGTCAAGTGTCTGAGGCCAGATTTGAACTCAGGTCCTCTTGACTCTAGGGCTGGTGCTCTATCCACTGCTCCACATAGCTGTCCCAGAATAACTCTTAATCAAATAGATCTGTGCCATTTCACTAGAGATGTATGACTTTAATCAAAGATGTTTTAGACAATGATTTCTACCCAGTCTGTATCTATTTTTCTTAGGCCCTCTGCATTTGTTTTATTTATGCAAAAGCTTTTAATTTTTAAAAATTTTTATAAAATCTAAGTATTATGTTTGTTTGATAGAATATTTTTTTTAAAAAAGTGATAAGTATAACCTGTTCTCAACCAACTGTTATTAGTGAAACTACACACATGCACGCGCACACACACATTCACACACACACACATACACACACACATTTAATTTTATTTTTGCTATATATTGTGTAAGGTACTGGCTTAAACCTACTATCTGACAAACTATTTTCAGGGTTTTTTTTGCAGCTCTTGTTGAATAAAGAATTCTTTACCCAGTAATTTAAGCATTTATATTTATTGAAAACTTTATTGTTCATTTGATGTGTTTCTTTAAAAGTATCACTTACCTAATCAATTCCACTGAGCTGCTTTTCTATTTTTCATCTAGCCCCAGTGAATTTTGGTAATTATTGCTTAAGGATTTAGCAATACCAAACACTCTTCATTTCTACTTTTTCCCCTATTTAACAAGGTATTGTTGACCTTTTATTCCTTCATGTTAATTTTCTTATTATTTTGATTAATTCTATAAAGTATCTCTTTGGTAATTTAATTCACAGATCTTTAATATGTAGATTAATTTGGGTGGTATTAATATAGGTAGTAATTTTTATAATTTATTGTTATGGTTTAGTCATGATATTGTCATGGTTTAGATTTCATTTCTTTATTTGTCTAGGTCTTCCCTTATTTCATTGAAAATTATTTTTTAGTTGTAATTTTATTACTCTTGTTGACTGTCTTGGTAGGTGTGTTTTTGAATGTTATTGCTCTTTTTATTTCTATCTCTTCCTAGTTTTTGTTAGTAATATGCAGAAATGCTAGTGAATTGAGAGGTTGATTTATATCTTGTTACTTTGCTTAAGCAATTAATTGCCTTGATTTTTTTCTTACTGATTATTTTGAAGCAACCATCAAACCATATTAAAATGGAGATAGTCTTGCCTCCTTTTTGGCCAAAGCTTATTTGCTTAGTTTCTTTTTTCATGTCTAATTGTTTATTAGGTCTTGTCTAATTGCTATTGAATTAAAAGTTAATATGGCATAGAGGGTGGAAAACTGGTTGTGGAGCCAGGAAGACTTAGGTTCAAGTCTTGAAGAGAAAGTACTGGCCTGCATTGGTAGTGGGAGTATGGGAGTTCTCTATACTAATTAAGTCGTATTTCTAGTTCCTGTCTCTTTTGCTAGAGCTATATTATCTATATGTTCTAGTAATATTTAAAGTAATAAAGTGATAATGGGCATCTTGCTTTACTTCTGACCTTATCCAGCATTTTTCCATTACAAAGAGTGTTACCTCTTGGTTTTAGCTTAGTGATTTTGATCATATTAAGGAATGGTATTTCATTCCTATGATTTTTAGTGGTTTTTTTTTAATTTTTAGGCAATTGGGGTTAAGTGACTTACCCAGGGTCACACAGCTAGTAAGTATCAAATGTTTGGTCTGAGGCCGAATTTGAACTCAGGTCCTCCTGACTTCAGGGCTGGTGCTCTATCCACTGTGCCACCTAGCTGCTCCTAGTGTTGTTTTTTTTTTTTTTAATGTAAATGAGTGCTTTATTTTTAACAAAGCCTTTTTCAGTGTTTATTGACATAATAATGTTGCTTTGTTATAAATCTTATTTGGTATGGTAATTATTTTCCTAATGTTGAACCATCATTGCATTACTTTTGTAGACTGGTTTCTTTGCAAGGGAGGCTAAGTCACTGAAGACCCTAGCCCAGGAAAAGATGGAATTGTTATGCAGTATGGTTGGTAGAAGGTAAAACTTATGCCATGCCAGGAAGTTTTTAAACTAGTGATATGAAGAGGACAGAGAGAGACTGGCAGCAGCAGCAAACAGAGGCAGCAGCTTCATAGGAACAATCAAGACTCCAAGCATTGAGGTGGCTAGAGCCTTTCCCCGCTTGCTCACTGATCTAATTATTAGGATGATATGTGAAATAGAGTTATTGGGGGCAGCTGGATGGTGCGGCAGATAGAGCACCGGCCCTGAAGTCAGGAGGACCTGAGTTCAAATCCAGCCTCAGACCAAACACTTGACACTTACTAGTTGTGTGACCTTGGGCAAGTCACTTAACCCCAATTGCCTAAAAAAAAAAAAGGAAGGAAATAGAGTTATTGAACTATGCCTACCCATTTAGGACCACCCATTAGTTTTATTATTGCCTAGATGTGGTCATCATTGTTCTGTCAAATATTTCTCTGCTCTTCTAAATTTGTTTACTAGTTCTTTTATTTTTCTAATTTTTTTCTAGATGAAAGGCAATTAAAAATGTATCATGAACTAAGACCTTTGTTGTAGAGATCATGAATAAGAGGGAAAGCCAGTGGATAATTGACTACACATAATTTAACTGACTGGGTTGCCTCTTTTCTAGGGTGGTGATCTTTGGAGAGCCTGGGAGCTGATGGTATTTATGAATTCTATTAATAATCTGTATTTTTAAACTTTCTATTTTTAGAGACATAGGAAGCAATGTAGAACTGGTGTCTTTGCCATAGGCTAACAACCTCATGAGCTAATACTCTTATGAATTAATCTTGTTATCTCCAAGTAGACAGGTCACTCTGCACAAGGGACCTTTTGTTTTTCTCCCCTCCCTCCAAAAGAGGTTGGGAGGGGATATAAAGGTGAAGACTTCAAAGGAACGTCATGCTGTGAGTCAACCTCATTTAGTGGTACTGCTGGGGAGAATCAGTTTCACTCAAAGGAATGAGAGAAAGTCCTTCTCAAACAAACTGTCAGTATCCATTGCATCATAACTGGTTATAAAGAACAATTTATTGATATATATTGTATTCCTTTGACTAGAATTTTATTTAATATTTTAAAGATCTATGTATGTTAGTGATATTGGTGTCAAGTTCTTTTTTTCTGTTATATTCCTCCCTGGTTTGGAAAGCAGAATTATGTTCGTCTAAAAGAAAGAATTTGGTATTTAAAATATATATATATTCTTGTTTTTTACATGTTAGATAAATTCCTTTACACATCTATTTGGATCTGGAAAGCTGGTTTTGTTGTGTGTGTGTGTTCTTTTTAACCATGAGAGTTCATTCATGACTTGCTTAATTTTGCTTCCTGAGTTTAAGTTATTATTAGTTTATCTATTTCCTATTTTCTTCTTTTGGGGAGTTTATTTTTTTTAGGATCATCTATTTCATTTAAAAATTCAGTTTTATTGCCTTAATATCAGCTGTAGTAAATTTCTTATCACTTTATCTATTTCCCTTAGAGGCAGCTAGATGGTAACAGAAGATTGAGAACACTGGGCTTGGAATCAAGAAGACCTGAGTTCAAGCCTGATCTCAGACAGACTGCTCACTGCCTGTGTCACCCTGGGCAAGTCACTTAACCTCTGCCTATCTCAGTCTCCTCAACTGTAAAATGAGGATAAGAATAATAGTACCTACCTTCCAGGATTGTTGTGAAGGTCAAATGAGATAATATTTGTAAAGTTCATAGTGTAGTACCTGACACATAGTAGGTATTCAATAAATGTTTGTTCCTTTCCTTTTACTTTAAACTTCATTTTATCTTTAAATTTTTTCTTTTCCATTAAAAATCACATTTAGCTAATGTTTTATGATTTTTGTTGGTCATTTAAAAATAAACAGCACTAAAAAAAGAGATTGGGATATTGCTCCCTTGCCCCCCCAACCCCCCTCCCCCCATTACAGTGAATTACTGAGATAACCTAGATCTGGTAGGAAGAGAGTTGACTTTTAGGGAAATGGAAAGGATATGTGTCTCTTCTGAGGAGGAGGACAAACCACTGGGTGGCACTATAAGCCCGGACTGTGTAAAATCTAATGGCATAGAGATGTTTTACCAGAAGGTCACACCGAAGCTAGGATGGAACTCCAGGAGAGTTTATGAATTTCTGTGAGTAATTGATATGAATCTCCTATGTGTTTATGGGTGCCTGGGAGTCCTTTGAATCTTCTGCATTTTTTGTGGAGTGAAATAAAAGGAATCCTCACCTCAATATATATGTGTTACTTTGAGTACTCAAACAGTAACTGAGGACTGAACATTCACATTTATGGAAATTAGTTGCAAACATATTTGCAGATTTTCCAAAATAAACTCTGGGTAATGATGGAATATATGAACCAAAGAAAATAATGGTCATTTCAATCAGTCCCAAGACCAATTCAATATGAATGAGTGAGGATGTGGAGGGTCCTGGGATCTAAGTTGTATTAAGTTTTATTGATACCTCTTGTTTTTACAATGTAGTCATTTCTGGATATATGTCTCTCTCTCTCTACCAATACATTCTCCCTTGAAACAAAGTAAAGTAGATTTGGAGAAATCTCAGAGGCCTTTCCAGTAAGATCAGGGGTAAAGCAAGAACATCCACTGTCATCACTATCATTTTATATAGCTCTATAAAAGCTATCTATTCAGTTCTTCTGGGAGCCAAGATGGCAGAGTAAGAAGTAAATCATTCTCACCCTTCCTTATTGACCCTTGAAAGCCCAGAAAATATCACCCCAGGAAAAAACTCTGGAATAACTGAGCCAGCAGAAAAATGGGATGCAGTAGTCTTGTAATCCAGGAAGCTTGGGAAATTAACAGAAAAGACCCCTCTCACTCTGGGGGAGGGGGAGTAGTACAGGATGGGAGGCATCCCAGCAAGCCAGCAGCAAGCTGGCATGTCACCCTCTGGGAGGTATATATAGAGGCCCTGGAGCCCAGTGGGAACATAATCTCAGAAGTGAGGGGCACTGTAACACCTCCTCCACTAGAAAAGGGAGTGATGCCCTAGAAACTCTGTGCTGAAGGAAATGGCAATGTCCTCAAGGGTTCCTTAAAGCACAGGTTTTAAGTTCATACATACCCTTTAGGGTGAAATGCTCTTGTATTGTAAAGTGACTCCTTAAACCTTGGTAGCCTTATTCGAGCTTGTCTGCAGGACAGGGCCTTTACTCTTCTCAGAAAACTACTAGCACCTCCTTCTGACCCAGAAGCTGGGGGGAAATGGCCATGGCTTTTGTTGGCCCCTTCATGTATCCTTCACATCCAGAGGGACAAAAAATAAATGAAGTTGAACTGTGGCAGAATGGATAGCGCTAGCACTCCTGAACTCACTGAGTTCAGAAAACTGACAAGCGTAGTTTTCCAGAAAGTCATGAGTAGCCTCAAATATTTGGATCTACTAGATAGCAAGAAGAAGCAAAACGTGTGTGTGTTCGATGTGACGACAGTAAATCTTTGCCAAGCCAGTTTCCTTTCCAGAATTATCGGGGCACAGGACTGTGCCTGAAAATCAGGTTCAAAAAAGAAATTCAGCATTCTTCAGGACGTCAAGATAATACATTGTAATGCTCATCATCCTACAGTACAAATATGATGAAATAAAGGAAATAAAGCAGATCCCTTGTGTCTTCTTTTAATATCAATAATGCAATTATTTAAAAATTACTATTTCAGAAAGAATTCTTATTTAATATGCCTTATAAATTTTATTGTGGCAGTGTTAGAAGCTATGTCCAAAATGAGGAGTTTCACAGGTCTCATCATTTAAACATGATTATGTTTTTTTTTTGTGTTTTTGTTTTTTGTTTGTTTCTTTTTACAAATGAGGAAATGGGGGCCCAGGGAGGTAACAGTGATTTGAAGGGCCCACACGGGTAATTTACCTGTGTCAGAAGCAGACTGTCTTGTTACATACAAATCATAGCATCTAAAAAACAAATCAACTCTTTGAGGGACATTCTTAAAGTCCAGCCTCAAAACAAAGGGACACTTGGGATTAAAATCCTGAGAGGTAACCATGGCAACTAGAGGACACAACAGACTCTTTACCTTTCCACAGTCAAGATCCAGGACATTTTAGAAACCTCACTCAGACTTATTATAATAACATTTAGCAACTTCCAACCCCAAAATATTTTTATCAAATGTTTATCAAATGATATTATATGATGAAATCGCTTATATATGTGTATAGGGTATGTGTGATTTGATATAATACTTAACATAAACTGTTCTATATTTATCATCAAAATATAGCTTAACAATTATATTCCTATATATACAAATACAGTAACTATATTCATATATTTAAACTATTATATAGTTTATATATTTTATTTTTATATAGAGAGAGCCAGCATTATGAATCACTAGAAGCAGACCCATAAGATTACATCCAAAGTGCGAAGGAATCGAACAGACCATTTAAATGTGCATGTTCTCTTTTGTTTTTTCACAAATGAGGAACAAATGAGGAAAAAATGGAGGCCTAGAGAGGTAAAGGGATTTGAAAATAACACAAAAGTAATTTACCTGTGTCAGAAGCATGTTGTGTACCATACCACTAATACAACCTAAAAAACAAATCAAAAATGTTTGAGGAAAATTCTTGAAGTCAGGCCTCAAAATAAAGGGACATTTGGGATTAAATCCTGAGAGGTAACTGACAACTATATAACAGAATGACTTTTGCCTTTCAACAGTCATGATACCGGACATTCTGGAGAGCCTCGGCTCTATCTTACTACATATAGGATAACATTTAGTAGCTTTCAGCCCCTAAATTTTAGGTTATCAATGATGGCCCTGCATTCATGTGTGTGTATGTTTTATATGTGTGGGTCAGGTTTCTTGGTATATATACTTTATCTGGCTTATTTAAATATCAATAATAATTCAAATAGTAAAGAAATTGTTTATTTAACTAAGAATTTCCCTATTTAGCCAGATTATTATTATAGAGAAACGATAGAATCTGAGCCAATGATATTTGCATCCAAAGTGGGTGGAATGTCAGAGATCAGAGAAACATCAAATACACACACACACACACGGACACACATACACATATATGTGTGCACATACACACACACACATGTATACACACATATTTGCAAATCAAGAAATGAGTTCTGAGGAAGGTTAAAATAAGTTGTGTTGACACACAGGTCAAATGTAATTTTTACCAGTGTCAAGAATGTGTTTGTCATGTTACCATACCACTAATCTGAAAAATAAACCAACAAAGATCTTTGGGGGAGACTCTTGAATTCCAGCTTCAAAATGAAGGGATATATTTGAGATTAAATCCTGAGAGGCAATGGTGGCAAGTGGATATAACACAGTCTTTACCTTTCATGGGTCAGGTGCCGGCCATTCTAACAAGCATGAGCTTTGTAATCTCAGGATCACATATAGTTGCCTTCCAACCCAAAATTGTTGAGTGTTATCAATTTTAGCTCTTGTGTGCATATTTTGTGGTATTGATACATGTTATCTGTCTTTTTAAAATATCAGTAATAATACAATGATTTAATTAAGAATCACTTATTTAATTAAGAAGTCCTTGTTTAACTAGCATTGTTGTTATGGAGCAATGCTAGAAGTCAAGCCAATAATTATATTATATCCAATGTGGGAAAGAATCTTAAAGATCATTTAAATACGCTTTATGGTTTTTTTTAACAAATGAGAAATGAGGGCCTGGGGAAATAAAGTCATTTTGAAGGTCATACACAGGTAACTTACTGTAGATCAGAGGAATGTTATGTTACCACACCATGAATACAATCTGGAAAATAAATCAGCAGAGGTATTTGAGGGAGATTCTTGAAGCTCTGCTTCAAAATAGATGGATTGTTTCGGATTGAATCCTGAGGAGTAATCATGACAGCTTTCATGGTCAGATGCTGGAGAGCATCTGGAGAGCCTCAGCTCTGTATAGAGAATCAACTCTGTCACCTTACAATCCAACATTATGTTTGGATTATCAATGTTGGCCCGTGTGTGTGTGTGTGTGTGTGTGTGTGTGTGTGTGTGTTTCATTTATAATGCACTTTATCTGTCTTATTTTAATATCAGTGATAATATAATTATTTAGTTAAGGATTCCTCATTTAGCCAGCATCATTATTATTATGGGGAAATGTAGAAGCTGATCTATTAAGACTGAATCTGAAGTAGGAAAGAAAATAGCATAGGTCATTTAAGGATGCTTATTTTTATTTGCAGATAAGGTGATTTTGAAGGTCCATACAAAGGTAATTTACCTGGGTCAGAAGCATGTTGTCATGTCACCATACCATGAATGCAATAAATCAATGAAGGCATTCTTGAAGTTCAGCTTCAAAATAAATGGATGTCGGGGATTGCATTGTGAGAGATAACTGGAGCAACTGGACGTAATAGAATCTTTATCTTTCAACAGTCAAGATGCTTAACATTCTAAAGAGCCTCAGCTCTGTATCTTACTTCATATATCAAGTCTAGTCCCTTTCAGCCCAACAATGTAGGCCCTCGTTTTTATGTGTTTGTGTGTGTATTTGTTGGTAATATGTTCATGAATATGAGTGGTTGATACACAATCTGCAAAATAAATCAACATAGCTTCTTGAGGGAATTTCTTGCTGTTCAGACTTAAACTAAAGGGATATTTGCAAAGCATTATATTCTGAAAGTAATTCTGGAAATGGACATAACATAATCTTGGATGGACCTTTACAGTCAGACACTTCACATTCTAATGGACCTCTGCTCTGTATATATGAGATCTGGATCTGTACTGTCTAAGCAACAATGTTGAGGTGGCAATGATGTTTTCTGTGGGGGAGGGGGGTGTCTATTTGTGTGGATATTTAATGTATGAATCCCAACCACCATACTAAATAAAAAATGTAGTTCCTTGAGGGAAGTTCTCCATGTCCAGAACCAGAAAATGGAATACTTGGGATTAAATCCTGAGTGAACTCGGGCAATTAGACATGGCTGGCCTGAGTACTTTCCTTAAAATTGAGGTTCTGGAAGGACACTGGCCAATCTTAGAGGAAGAGGCTGCAGGGGCAGCAGATATTGCTAGTGTGAAAGAAATCAAGGGACTGAAGTGAATTTCCAGGGTGTCAGGAGTAGTCTAGAGTAAAGAGATATTGACTATTTTGATTGATAGAGTTTTTATTAATAGCATTCATTTAAAAAAAAATTGAGTTCCAAATTCTCTCTCTCTTTCTTGCCTCTCCTCCATCCATGGAGAAGGCAAGCAATATGATAGGTACCCACACAAAACATCGCCATATTAGCCATTGAACTATAGAGTTTAAATACAACCTAGCTTGGGCTTATTCTAGGATGTTTGTTGCTAAACTTGTTCTCAAAACATTTCCAACGATCAGAGCTCATTAGGCCCAAGTGACCTAGATAATCCACGTCAGCACTCAGTGTGCTGATGATGGACTGGCCAGCATGACTTTAATGTTGGACAGGCAGACACGTGAAGGATCCAAGGCCTCTCCACCAACACAAGTTGCAGCTAATCAGTGATGTAGTAGGCGAATACAAGGAGTTCCTGATGCCAAAATATGTTATTCACCGACGTGATCAGAGTCATCACATAGCCTAGTATTAAACATAAGAGACCAGGTATTCATGACTACAAATCTAGACAATTTCACTAACATATGCTCCCTCCCTCATTATGCTGCTAAGTGGGGACAACAATGAGCATGCCACTATGATACATAGGAAGGGGGAGTTGGTATAGAAGCAGCTAGGTGGCACTGCAGTGGATTGAGCACTGGCTCCTCCCAGAGCCCGGGACACTTGAGTTTGAAGTAAAGCTTCAGATAACTTACCACCTGTGTGACCCTGGGCAAGTCACTTAACCTCTGTTTACCTCAGTTTCCTCAAATGTAAAATGGAGATGATAATAGCACCTACCTCTCAAGGTTATGACAATCCAATGAGATAAAAATGCATGGTGCAGCAAGGACGTGAGAAGCACTATATATACATTTCTTCTTCTACTTATCATCATCATCATCATCACCATCACTATCATCATCACACCACAGTGATCTTTGAAGAGCCTTTCTGATCTTCATTCCTACAAATCGTCCATTGAAGACATGGAGTAAATTTTGCTATTCAGAACAAAATGATTAAATTTTATCAAAAAATAAAACACCTCAAATCTCCTATTTGTTTCCATAATGAATATTTAGAACTATAGATGCCTTCATTTAAGGGCATATTAGCGTACCACCCCCAATTTGTACCTCTGTCTTAGTCATTCAACCTTGTTTTTTTTTTATTTTCCCTATAATCTAAGAGACCAAACTTTGAAGAAAAAGGTACGTGGTTTGCTGCTGTTTTATATTCTTCATGGTATTTGTTAATGTTTGTATGTGTTACATGTCTTTGGTTCTCAAAGCTCTTTCTGCCTGGTCAATTGGTATCCTTGGATGTTGAAATAAAAAAATGAAATCTCCAATTTCCATGTACTTTTCTCCACTGTCATTTAGAAAGGGACGTGCAATTTCACTGGTATAGAGAACTCTCGGTATGGAAAATCCCTTCACTAAAGTAGATCAGCTGGCTTAGGGAGTTTGCAGGAGGCACTGAGGGTTATTCAATAGGGCCAGATGAGCTTCAGGGGTGGGTTTTAACTAGGGACTTCCTGACTCAGCTCTACCATGCTAACTTTTCGACTTTCTGAATATATAGTAATCAAGGCCAATGGTTTTCACAGTTCTTTGATATCCTTTCACTTTAAATCGTAACTTCAGGAATGAATAGGATCTTCAAAGCATTGATTAAGTTGGCTTACTATGTAACCAAGCACTGGAAATCATATTAGTCAAGTAAGACTGCACCCCACAAAGCTCATGCTCTAATGGGAAAGACAACACCTATGAGACATTTGAGCTGCAAGTTGAATGGACCACCCATGGTGCTTAGGGTGAAATAGCAAAGCTGATGGTGATACCTCTTCCAATAAAATCTTAATCACTTTCTGATGTTGAACCATTGGAATTAGGGTGAGGGTTAGTACCAAAGACTTTGGGGGCAAGAACTTGCTTTTCTGGGTCCTCCTTAGGTGACGCTGTAGGCCCTGCAGGAGCTCCTGCCAGGCGCATCTCCACAGGGGATCTGTCCCTGAATGAGTGAGGGCACCAGACTGGGAAGTGTTATTCTTCCCAAGGCTCCTGGGCCTGCTGTGTGTAGATGTCTGGCCCCTTGTCCACAAGACTTGCTTTCCCAGACAATAACTGTGAGGACTGGGCTAGAAGCAGACCTTGTACACCATAGTCAAGCAGGGCATGGCCACTCCCAAGGCCACCGTGCCTATCTAGAATGACTGCTGGTGTTAGTTGGTCAACATTTGTTGTTGATGATGATGAGGAAGGATGGCTCCCTCCCCACAACCATTTCTCCACTAATCATGTTCTTAATGTTTTACTATTTCAACTTTGATAGCAAATGCTTGCGTTTCTCTAGTGTCCAACATACCTAATCATTTTATTCCAGTTTCTCCTTTTAAATGTTTGTGCCTTTCTGTCTCAGCTCTCTATGTTTGCTGTGGCCACTATTTGTAGGTAATATGTTCATTAAATTTAAGCTAGAAAGAACCTTAAAAGCCATTAAATGTTCAAGTCATTCATTTATGTCACTTTTTTTCTAAGGGACAGTGACAAGTATAGTATGATGAACACTGAGGGCATATCATATTTTAAAATCAGTATTATTACCATTTTTGGTTAAAAGGTCAGAT
>NW_020954645.1:2630779-2720625 GCF_900497805.2 Vombatus ursinus | reverse complement strand
TTTAAAATCAGTATTATTACCATTTTTGGTTAAAAGGTCAGATCATATTTTTGGTAAAACTTAAGATGACCATTTTTGGTCAAAATGACTGTCCCGGGTAATGATCATGTCACCAACCGTCATGTAGCAGCAAACCAGGGGGAGATCCTGAGCTCCAGGGTGGTGTAGCAGGTAAGTGCCACCACCAGGACCCCATACCCCCCAGTGCCTCAGCATAGGCAGAGGAACTGGTAAACACCAGCTTGGAAAACCACCACATGCACCAGTGTTCTCCAGCAGCTAAATCTCCTAATGTTTCAGCACAACTCCAGGCTGGCAGACTTCCTCCAGTAGCCAAACATTCGAGTGCTTTAAAGAAGGCCAGGTGAGCAAGCATCCTCCAGGGAACAGACTTCCCACCCCACACCCTTAAAGCTGTAGTGCTGCTGACCCCAGCTCAGCACCAGACAAGTTGCCAAACCCCTACAGCCTCCAGCTGCCAGCACCTGAGGCCCCAGCACACAAAGCCAGTGACCAGGTCCCGGGCTCCCAGCACAAGAAGTTTGGGTCAGTTCCCCCTGTGCTCCAGCAGAAGAGCTCAACTTAAAAAGCCAGGAAACAGGCAAACACCAGGAGCAGAAAGCAGAAATGGACAATGACCATAGATTCTTACATAGATTCTTATTATGGGGACAGGGATGATCAATGCACAAATTTCAGAGGAGGACAACATTGTCAATACACCCACATCTAAAACCTCAAAGGGTAACATGAACTGGTCTCAAGTCCAAAAAGCCTTCTTGGAAGAGCTCAAGAAGGATTAGAAGAAAAATTGGAAAAGGAAATGAAAGGTACGCAAGACAGAGTCAACAGCTTGGAAAAGGAAGGACAAAAATTGACTGTAGAAAACTAGTCTTTAAAAAATACAATTGGTCAAATGGAAGAAAAGTACAGTGAAGAAAACAAGCCCTTAAAAATACAATTGGCCATATAAGACTCAAGAGAAGCATGAAGAGTATTCACATATGCATAATCTATAATTCATGAGTCTGGGGAAAAGTTAAAAAGTCACTTGGAGAAAAAAATTTATGATAAATTTGAACTGGAAGTTTGGTGAAGGATATGATTGAGGAATTAAAATAGCTACATTTCTTAAAAAAAATACAATTGACCAAATGGAAAAAAAAGGACACTGAAAAAATCAGCTCCTTAAAAATAGAATTAGTCAAATGGAAAAGGAGGTACAAAATCTAATCGAAGGAAACAATTCATTAAAAATTAGAATTGGGTAAGTGGAAACTAATGACTCTATGAGGTGTCAAGAATCAGTCAAACAGAAATAAAAGAATGAAAAAACAGAAGAAAATGTAAAATACCTCATTGGTAAAAACAGATCCAGGAGAAATTATTGGTCTATCTGAAAACCATGATGAAAAAAAGAGCCTGGATAGCAACTTTCAGAAAATCATCAAGGAAAACTGCCCTGAGGTCCTGGAAGCAGAAGGTAAAATAGTCATCAAAAGAATCCAGCAATCACCTCCTGAAAGAGATCCCAAATTGAAAATGCCAAAGAATATTGTAGCTAAATTCCAAAATTACCAAATCAAAGAGAAAATACTGCAAGCAGCCATAAAGGAACAATTTAAATATCATGGAACCACAGTCAAGATTACACACGACCTTGCAGCTTCTACATTAAAAGACTGGAGGACATAGAATATGATATTCCATAAGGCAAAGGAGCTTGGATTACAACCAAGGATCAACTACCCAGCTAAACTGAGTGTAATAATTCAGGGGAGGAGACGGATATTTAATGAAATAGGGGACTTCTAAACCTTCCTGATGAGAAGACCAGAGCTCAACAGAAAATTTGATCTTCAAATACAAGACTCAAGAGAGACATAAACAGGAAAGAAAACAACAACAACATGTTATTAATAAGAGCAAACTGTTTACATGCCTACAAGGAAAGATGACACTTGTAACTCTTGAGAATTGTAACATTATTATGACATTTAAAAGGAGTATACTCAGACAGAAGGTGTGGGTATAAGTTGACTTTAATGTGATGATAAAAAATCCAATTAAATGGTGAAAAGGGATTGTTCTGGGAGAAGAGGAAAGGAGGAGGCAGACAAGGGTAAACTACATCACATGAAAAGGCAAAAAAACCTATTACAGTAGATGGAAAGAAGGAAAGGAGACGAGCATTGTTTGAACCTTACTCTCATCAGATTTGGCTCAAAGAGGGAATAACATAATCAGTTACAAATAGAAATCTAACTTATCTTATGGGAAGTAGGAGGGGAAAGGGGAAAGAAAAGAGAGGGGTGGATAGAAGGGAGGGCAGACAGATGGAGGTGGTGGTCAAAAGCAAAACTCTAGTGAGGAGGAAAAAGGAGAAAGGAGAGTGAAAAGTATAAACAAGGAGGAAAATAGGATAGAGAGAAAGACACAGAGAGTAATCATAACTGTGAATATGAATGGGATGAACTTTCCCATAAAATGGAAGCAGATAGTAGAGTGGATTAAGAACCACATTGTTTAAAAGCCTGGACAGACTTATATGAACTGATGCTGAGTGAAATGAGCAGAACCAGGAGAACATTGTTCACAATAACAGCCACATTGTGTGATGACTGACTTTCATAGACGGCTCTTCTCAGCAATGCAAGGATCTTAGACAACTCCAAAAAATTCATGATGGAAAATGCTATCCACATCTAGAGAAAGAACTTTTTTGGGGGGAGGTTTGTTTTTTCTTGCTAGGCTATTGGGTTAAGCGACTTGCCCAGGGTCACACAGCTAATAAATGTCAAGTGTCTGGGCCAGATTTGAACTCAGGTCCTTCTGACTCCAGGGCCAGTTCTCTATCCATTGCGCCACCTAGCTGCCCCACAGAGAAAGAACTTTGGAGTCTAAATACAGATGGAAACATACTATTTGCTCTCCTTTTCTTTTGTTGTTTTGTTTCTTTTTTCTTGTGGTTCCTGCAATTAGTTCTAATTCTTCTTTACATCATGACTAATGTGAAAATGTTTAATATGAATGTATAAGTACAGCCTATATCAGATTGCATGCTATCTTGGGGAAGGGGGAGGAGAGGAAAGGGGAAAAATTTAAAACTCAAAATCTTATGGAAGTGAATGTTGAAAACTAAAAATAAATAAATTAATTATTTAAAAAAGCTAACTATTCAGTAAGACAACAAAAAGAAATTGAAAAAATAGACATCAGCAAAAAAAAATATTTTCACTATTTGCAGATATTTTGATGGCTTGCCTAGACAACCCTAGAGAATTGATTAAAATTAATTGAACCAATTGATAAGCTACAAGATAAAAAATAACAAAACCCCAAAGCTATCAGTCTTTCAGTGTGTTACCAAAATACCCAGCAGGAAGAGATAGAAATAGAAATTACATTAAAAATAACTACAGCATGTATAAAATATTGAGAGATCTACCTACCAAGTCACACTCAAAATTTATATTGTAATTTTTACTATTCCTTAGAGAACAGGAGAGGATGAGTTTTTAGTTTCATGTAGAGGACTTTGACTTGGTCAATAGAAAGGCCACTTCTTCATCTGAGACTAGAGTGGGGAAAGAGTTAGTGGATTAAGATGCCTGAAAAATGTGAAATGAGGAGGGGGAGAGGGCCTTGGGGAATGCCTCTATTCTTTCCAGTGAAGTATGAGGCAAGGTTCTCAGCAGAGAAAGCAGAGATAGTAGTCCCGTAGGATGACAGGAAGAAGCAGGAAAGAATAAGGAAAATCTGGATTCACATCCTGCCTGATGCTTAGCAGATATGCATGTGACCATGGTTAAGTTATGTAACCCATCTGAAACTGTTTTCTCATCTATAAAATGCACATAAAAATGTAACTCTGCTAGATGTCACTGTGGAACACAAGGGTGACTATACTTTTCCCTCCCAACCAAATTAGAGATGGAAATGAAATCCTCATAGACTACATAGCCTCATAGACAACTGGGTTTTCTTGGAGGTGGAACTTTGTCCTATAGTCTCTCCAGTTCTCCTCATCCATTTTGGTTAAAATGAGCAGATTTTAAACTCTGAGATCCACGCCCTCAGCAGCATCATGACTCCAATCATCTCATTCTTTAAAGGAAAATATAAGTGAGGCCCTAGTTCAAGTTTTTCTTTCTTTCTTTCTTTATCTTTTTAAAATTTTAGACCTAAATACTAAAACTTCAATATATAATGTGAAAAGAAAAACATATTATTAACTTAAATATTAAGACTTAAATACAAAATAAGAAAAGAAAAAATATGTGCACAGCAGAATGTAAGAGAAGATTCAAAATGTATAGCAATAAATTTCCATTTCAAGAAAGCCATATAATAAATACTATACATTGTGTTGAGAGCTGTCCATCTTTTCTTTGTTCCTTGTAGGTTTTCTTTTGTTCTCTGCTGTACACTTTTTACTTTGTTCTTTTTTCCCCTTTCCTCATCTTCCCCCCAGGCTACAACTAAGCATGGATATAATTAAATATAGATATAGATACATATATACATATATATATATACATATAAACACATACATACATATATACTTTTCCTAACAGATTCTATTCCTATTCTTTATTTTTATATTTGTGCATATCTCTTATTTCCTATCCTTCCTGACTCCTCTACTTTATTTCTACCTGATACCTTGCCCTCCTATTACTTAACTTACCCCCTCAACCATCCCTCAATTATTCTCCCATTCCCATAAATCTAAACACCCTTCTATATAGCCGCCTTTAACCTATTCCTTCACTCTCCCCTCTAAAGATCCTTCCCTTATTCTCTCCCCCCTCTCTTTCCCTGAGCATTTTATTTCTTTCTAAATTCAGAAGACTTTTATACCCTTTTAGATATGTAGATGCCTTGCTCCCTCTTAAACCCATTTCTGATGAAGGCAGGTTTCCAGAACTAACAGCCCTCATCCCCCATCTAATTCCTCTGTATTGGTTCTTCCTCTTGCATCCCTTTTATATTTTAGCTGTTCCTGAACAGTTTTACTTTTTGAAGTCATATCATGCTCAAGTCTACCCCATTCTTTCTTATGAACTACCCAATTACTAACAACAATCTTCGACATACATTTTGCATTTTACATACATAAAAGGTAGAGACAGTCTGTCCTTATTGAGTCCCTTGTAATTGGTCTTTGGTATGTACCTTATGTTTCTCTTGGCTCTTGAATGTCAAATCTTCTATTAAGTTCAGGGTTTTGTTTTTTTTTTTTAAAACAAAGTCCTGAAAGTCTGATAATTCATTAATTGTCCTTTTTTTTTCATTCAGAATTATGCTTAGCTTTGCTGGATACGATATTTTTGGTCAGAAACCCAATTCTTTTGCTCTTTGATATATAGTGTTCCGAGACCGGTGGTCTTTTAGTGTCATCACTGCTAGGTTTTGTGTTTCTAATTGTGAAACTGCCATATGTAAATTTTTTTTCATGTTGCTTGTAATATTTCATCCTTGAGCTGAGGGTTTAGGAATCTGACTATAATATTCCTGTGGGTTTTCCCCGAAGGATCTTTTTCAGGTGGTGTTTGATGGATTTTTTTCTATTTCTACTTTCCCTTCTTGTTCTAATGCTTCAGGACAATTTTCTTTAATTATTTCTTGTATTATTGTACCAAGATTCTTTTTTTGATCATAGCTATCAGGTAGTTAGATTATTCTTATGTTTTCTCTTCTTGATTTATTCTCCAGATCAGTTGTTTTTCTTATGAGGTGTTATACTTTCACTTCTATTTTTTCATTCTTTCTATTTTGTCTTATTATTTCTTGATCTCTTATAACTTTACTGACTTCCCCTTGCCCAATTCTGATTTTCAAGGAGTCATTTTCTTCCTTAAGCTCCTGGATCAGGGAAGCTGGGAGGTACAGTGGATAGAGCACAGGCCCTGAAGTCAGGAGGACCTGAGTTCAAATCCGGCCTCAGACCAAACACCTGACACTAGCTGTCACCCTGGGCAAGTCACTTAATCCCAATTGCTTAGAAATTTAAAAAAAAAAAAAGCTTCTGGATCTCCTTTTCTAACTGGTTGCCTTTCTTTTCATAATCTTGTTTTTCTTGGATTGTTCTTATATTTTAAAATTTTTTCCTCGATCTCTCTTGCTTGATTTTTAAAGTCTTTTTTAAGTTCTTCTGTAAATTCTTTGATATCACTCTTTGGGGTAGAAGAGGGTTTCTCTGCTTCAGTATCCTCCTCTGAAGACGAACCGTGGTCTTCTTTATTCCCATAGTAACTCTCTATGGTTGGATTCTTTCTCCTTTGCCTGTGTATTTTTTTTGGCGGGGGTGATAATAGTTTAGTTTTTGTAATCACCTCTAGTACTGGGGGTTAGGGGATGGTGCCTCTGGCCTCAGATCCTCCTTCAGTTTTCCCCTGTGACCTTGAACACAAACCACGACCTCCAGCCTTCTGGAAATGCCCGCATCCAGTGGCGTCCCTGCCCCGTTGCATCTGCACTCACCAAGCGTGTGCTGGTTCCTTCGTGCTCAGGACTGAGTCTTGACAGCACAGCTGGGTCTGGCATTCCTTGTCAGCAGAGGTTTCCTTGATCTTCTCTGGCTCAGATGCCCAACTCCCTTCACAGTCCCAGGGGCAGAAGTTCCCGTGGCTGGGGTTGAGGCATTCTCGCAACCCAGCTAATCCGAGGGCTTGCCACTTGTTTAAGTGGTCCCTAGCCTGGTGGTGTTTACTTTTCACAGAGATGAAATCTGGTCCTGGTATTTTTCTTCAGATCTTCTCCCATTGTCCCAGAAGGACCACTGTTCTGCCCCTGCTCTTATTTATTTTCACTGCTCTGTGTTTGCCCTGAGGTGTTATTTTATCTCTTTTTTGGAGGGACATCTTGAGAGCTTGAAATTTTCTGACAAATGTTGGAGGGGCTGTGGGAAGATAGGCACGTTAGTGTATTATAGGTGGAGCTGTGGTGTGGTCCAGACATTCATTCTGGAGGGCAATTTGGAACTATGCCTCAAAAGTCATTAAACAGTGCATATCCTTTGACCCAGGCAGCTAGATGCCACAATGGATAAAGTGCTGATCCTGGAGTTAGGAAGACTCATCTTTTTGAGTTCAAATGTTACCTTTGGCAAGCCCCTTAACCATGTTTGCCTCAGTTCCTCATCAGTAAATGAGTTGGTGAAGGAAATGGCAAACCACTACAGTATCTTTGCCAAGAAAACCCCAAATGGGGTCACAAAGTGTTGGACACGACTGAAAAATGACTGAACAACAATCCCTTGACCCAGTGATACCACTTCTAGGATTATACCCCAGGGAGATCAAAGAAAGAGGGAAAAGGGCCAAATATACCAAAATATTTATAGTAGATCTTTTTGTTGTAGCTAAGAACTAAAAACTAAAAACAAAGGGTATTTCATGAGTTGGGGAATGGCTGAACAGATTACGGTATGTGAGCAGAAAGGGGCTGATTCTATATATAAGTCATATTTACTGTACCATACCATATACATGTACCATAGCACATATACCATAGCATTCCATTACAACCATTGTGATATATGAATGTAATGGAATATTCTTACACCATAAGAAATAATGGAAAGAGTAGTTTCAGAGAAACCTGGGCAGACTTATATGAACTAACGCATAATGAAGAGGGTGAAACTAAGAGAACAATTTATATAAGAACATTTTAAAGAAAAAAAGAACTTTGAAAAACTTAATAACTTTGATCAATGTAGTGACCTACCATAACTCTAGAAGATAAAAATGAAGCACATTGTGCACTCCCTGACCTAGGAGAGTGGAGAGGATAGACACAAGATGCAGAATGAGATACATTTTTGGACATGACAGATGTGTGTATTTATTTTGCTTGAAGATGTTTATATGTTAGAAGAATTATGCTTTTCCTTTTTTATGTAGAGTAGAGGAAATGAGAGTTAGCAAACATGGGAAAGAAAGAAAGAAAGAAAGAAAGAAAGAAAGAAAGAAAGAAAGAAAAGGGGCAGCTAGGTGGAGTTCTGGCCCTGGAGTCAGGAAGACCTGAGTTCAAATCCAGCCTCAGACAAGCAATCTTTTGTATGTCCATTAATAGTTGTATTCTTCTTTTGAGAGCTGTTTCTTCATATACTTTGATTACTTAATGTACTGGGGAATGATTCCTGGTCTTAAATATTTCTATCAATTCCCTATGTATCAGATGACCAATGACCACAGGGTCATAGATCTAAGGCTGGAAGACCTTAGAGACCCCCTAGTCCAACTCCATTATTTGACCTATGGGAAAACCAAGGTCCTGGGCAGTTAAGTGACTTGGTCAAGGTATACAGAGTCATCGTTCTTTCCAATTCAGCACACTGCTTCCCTAGTATTCTTTTCTCAATTCTCCTCCTTCTTGATTTCTTTGTAGAATTTGACATTGTGACAACCCTCCTCTTGAATACTTTCTCCTTTCTTTATTTTCATGACATGCCTCTCTCTGGGTTTTCCTCCTACCTACCTAACTGCTCTGTCTTAGCTGGATCATCATATATCCTGCCCTCTAACTATGGATGTCCACCAAGGCTATGTCTCGGGCTCTCTTCTCTTTTCTCTCACTCATCAGCTCCTTTGGGTTTAATTATCATCTTTGCAGATGCCTCCCAGATGTAACTATTTACCTTTAGTCCTTCTCCTGAGAAGCCAGGAGAGCATCACCAACTACTTATTGCGCATTTTGAACTCTAAGCATCTCAAACTCCACATGTCCAAAATAGAATACACTTTTTCTCCAAATGTACCCCTCTTCTAAGTTTCCCTATTTCTGTTAAGAGTATCACCCTCCTTCTAGTCACCCTCAACTTCTTCCTCTGCCTTCTCCTAGATATCCAGTCAGTTGCCACCTCTTGTTGCTTGCATCTCTCATACCTATTTCTTTCTCTGAAGTCATGTGTTCTAGCCAGGACTACTGGAATAACCTTCGAACTGGCCTTCCTGACTCTCCCATCCATCCTCCATCCTCCTTTTAAGTGTCTACTGCATGCCAGGTACTACACTAGGTATTAGGGAGAGCAAGACAAAACATTAAATAGTCTCTGCCCTCAAGGAGCTTACATTCCATTCAGGGAGATAATATATATATAAACATGGAAGAGTATAATGAGAGGTAAAGTGAAGAGGGTCTTCAATCCAGGATGAAGGCTTTGCATTTTTACATAGCCTAGTCAATAGAGATGTTTGAGCAGGGGAGGGATAGGATCAGATCTGTGTGTTTCTAGGTTTTACATCTGGAAGAGAATTTAGAGATAAACTTTCTGTTTTGTTTTGTTTTTTAACTTAGGCTTTAGAAAACTAAGGCCCTCAAAGGTTAATTGACTTGCCTAAGATTACACAAGGGCAGAGTTAGAATTAGAATCCAGATCTTTTGATTTCAAGTCCAATCCCATTTCTTCTTTGGTGTAGCAGTCAGGAAGCTTGAGTTTAAATCCAGTCTCAGACACTTAACTAGCCATATAACCCCAGACAAGTTACTTAACCTCTGTTTGCTTCAGTTTCCTCAGTTGTAAAATGGGGATAATAACAGCACCTACCTCCTAGGGCTGTTGTACGGATCAAATGAGCTAATATTTGTAAAGTGCTTAGCACAGTAGTATGATATAAATACTTATTCCTTCCCTCTCTCCCTCCCTCCTTTCCTTCCTGTGTCACTTTAGGAAAATTGATTTGTCTGTACAGTCAGGATAGATTGGAATCAGGAGGAAATAGGAGACAAGAAGACCAGAAGGTAAGAGGTTGTTGGAATGATTATTGCTATCACAAAGCCTTTATTTGATTGTTGTCTGTTTGGAATGCTGCATTGAAGGTCTAACAGTCCCTGCCCTTTGACAGTCCACAGTCTAGTCTCTTCTTTGGATTCTTGGACATCTTCATTTGGTCCCTATTTGTACATTTTCTGCTCTTACTGGATCTGTGGGTTCAAATCTTGGAACTCATTGAAGAATTGGGTTTAGTGAGCCTGGGCTAAGGAAAGAATTCTGGGCATGAGAAAGGAATCTAAAGTGAGAGCTTAGCCAAAGATGAGCTTAGGCTAAAAGCAGGCCCAGGGAAATCAGGCCCAGGCTGGGGTCAAGGGAAGTCAAGGTCATAGTCAGGTAGATTGGGGCCAGGCTGATTGGGGTCAAGCGGAGGGCCAGGGAAGGGCCCAGGGAAGGGTCCGGGTCGAGGCCTGGGGAAGGGCCCAGGGAAGGGTCCAGGTCGAGGCCTGGGGAAGGGCCCAGGGAAGGGTCCGGGTCGAGGCCTGGGGAAGGGCCCAGGGAAGGGTCCAGGTCGAGGCCTGGGGAAGGGTCTAAAAGGATCTTCAAAAGGAGGCCCCCTTTGTTTTTCTGGAAAGATATCTGATGGTTCCCTCTCTAAATCACGTCTTCCTCTCCTTCCTCGCCTTCCTCCCCTTCCTCGCCTTCCTCCCCTTCCTCTCCTTCCTCCTCTTCCTCGCCTTCCTCCTCTTCCTCGCCTTCCTCCCCTTCCTCGCCTTCCTCTTCCGCCACGACGGCCATGGACTGGTGATGGATCAGCATCTGACACTCCCTGGGCTTGAGGCTCCTGTGGGAGAAAGAAGTACACAAACAGTGGTTATGTCTTCATGAAGGCAGAAGACCTCCCTACAGGTGTGTAGGACTATTAGGATGTCTTGGAGACCCTGCTGGAATTCATGAGGAGTGTCAGTGTGTGGCTTGGGCTAGGCCTGCTATCCTGAATGTCCAGGGCTCTCCTTACTCATAGGCAGAACAAATAAGTTGCCTAGACTGAGAAGGTATAATTTCGGGAAGACTTTCCCCCAAAATACCCCCCCTTAAAAATCCCTCCTGCTCTTAGAGGTCTTAGGATCCTTTCAGGGGGCACATTCTTCACTCTCCATCAGGAGCTCAGGTTAGCAATGCCAATGACAAGGAAAGGAAACCAAAAGCTACAGTGAGCAGATTGAAGACTGGTCCAGACTGATCACAGACTCTTTTCTGAGAGTAGGGTTTTAATATGCTTTGAAATGCTTGTTGAATGAATGATAGGGCTAGGGGAAGGAGTGAGAATGTGGGGCTTGGTCTCAAGGGAGGGGTCCAAGGAAGTAGTGAAAATGACCCAGAAAAGGGCAGCTAGGTGGCACAGTGGATAAAGCACCAGCCCTGGAGTCAGGAGGACCTGAGTTCAAATTTGGCCTCAGACCAAACACTTGACACTTACTACCTGTGTGACCCTGGGCAAGTCACTTAACCCTAATTGCCAAAAAAAAAAAGAAAAGAAAATAACCCAGAAAGAGTAGATTGGGTATGTCTCCAAGTCCTTCAAATGAAATCTCAGCATGGCAGCCCATAGCCAAGACCTGAGGCAGAACATGAAGAAGAGGGGAGGAGAGAGGCTCCAGTTGTCAGGAAGAAGCCCTATGGTCACTTAAGGATGAGTAGAAGCCTTCAGTAACTTCAACTGAACAATGAATTTCAGCACCTATTATATGTCAAGAAGGTCCAAGATGGCTTTCTTTCCTCCCCAGAAAGGGACCTGATCACATGACAATAGATGGGAATTCCCAGAGCAATAAAAGGGAGGATGAGTTAGAGGGTGGGGCTTTTTGTTGACTTACCTGTCTTTTTTGGTCTCAACTTCTCTTGAGGGGAAAGGCCTGCCTTAATTAAGGGCTGGCAGGACAGGCAAACAATTAATAGTATCTGTTGTCTTCTGCTCACCATTGGCAGATTATTCCACCCACCCCTTTTTTTTTTTTTTTTGCTGTAGTGAAAATTCATTAGACAGAAACCCAGTGTTGGAAGGGCCCAAAGAAGACCCCTACAGCTCCAATGATGGGGAGCTCACTGCTTCCTGAAGCAGCCTCTTCTGATTTTGTGGGCTACCTGACTTTGCCCCCCTCACTTTTCCTGGCGCCTGTTAGGTTGATTCTTGGAATCTTCAACCCATTGTTTCTGACCCCTGGGGCCAAGCAAGAGAAACTTGCTCCCTTTTGGGCATGGTAGGATTTCAGGGAGTAATGGGAACATATCCTGGGAAGTTAGAGCTGCACACTCTTCCCCCAGACTCCTTCCTGACCTCAGGGGAAAAAAGTTCCTTGGGAAAAGGGGCAAGGTGGAAAGGTCAAGGTCAGGACCACACTCTTCCTTTCTATCCAAAGCATCCAGTTGTAAAGACTTACCTGTGCAGACAGGTCACAAGAGACTAGAACCACCGGGGGACGTTGCTCAGAGGAAATTTCTCCTGAGCAGTCTCTCACCAGCTACAAGGACAAAGAACAAAAAGGTAATAATTGAGGCATTAGTGGTTCTGTTCCCTTAGGACTCCCTTAGGAGTCAGACTCTCCTGACTTTTCCCATCTGGCCTGGTGGGGCATTTCCTTAGGCCAAATGGCTGCTTGGGTTATAGAATTTTCTCAGATTTGAAACCTAGGAAGACTTAGAGGAACTTATTCCAAGGGAAGTAAGCAGGAAAAGAGAAAAGATGTACATCATGACTACAACAATGGAAGCAGAAAGTGAACACTGAGTATTTATGATGCCCAAATTTGGTCCACACTACATGAATGTACTTCCCTCCCTTCTTTGAAGACATGGAGAACTAAGGACCTGGAATGAGGTATAAACTGTCATGCTCAATTGAGCTGGTTTAGTTTTGGTTGAACTCTGGAAAAACTCCATTTTCCCCCCTCTATCTTATAAAGGGTTGTTCTCTAGGTGGAAGATTGGGAAGGGATATTTTGGGAAACAAAGGGGATGTAAAGACAAGAGAGATCAATACATATTTTTAAAAAAGAAAAAGAACAACCAAGGGTTTCATGAGTCCATCTTGAAAGACTCTTGACTCTCAGGCATAGGTACATCTCCCCAAGGCATTTGAGGGAGCTGGGCTACCTGGTAGGTGGAGACAGGATGCTGCTCACCAGGGTTGGGGCATTGACAGGTCACCAGTCATCACCCTGCTGTTCCCTGTGTTTGCAAGTATAGATGTATAATAATAATAAATATAATACATGAGCAACTGAGCAAAATGACCATCACTATCAAAACCTTCACTGACATTCTATAGAGCATCGCAAAATTCTTAGTGCAGCTTTAAACTTTAGTAACTTTAATCCCTGAAACCCCTTAATCTTTAATAGCCCGAAACTAAACTGAGGCTTTTGGTATCCCTTTAAGTCCTTAGCATCCAAGAGGCAGCTGGGTAGAGCTAGGTGACCCAGCAGCTAGAGTGTTGAACCTGGGTCAAGAAGATCTGAATTCAAATCTAACCTCAGACACTAATGAGCTATGTGATGCTAGGCAAGTCACTTAGCCATTTAGCCTCAGGTTTCATCTGCAAAATGAGGATGGTAATAGCACTTACCTTCTAGGGTTACTGTGAGGATACAACGTTGTGATATATTTTTTCTTTTTTTTTTGGCGAGGCAATGGGGTGAAGTGACTTGCCCAGAGTCACACAGCTAGTAAGTGTCAAGTGTCTGAGGCCAGATTTGAACTCAGGTCATCCTGAAGACAGGGCCAGTGCTCTATCCACTGCACCATCTAGCTGCCCCAATGATGTAATATTTTATAATACCTTGTAAACCTTAAAGCATCACAACTCTTGAACATAGGTAGTACAATATTAGTATCTTATTTTATAGGTGAAGAACCAAGAGTGACCTGTTCAAGGACCCTTGGTTGGGTCAAAAGGAATTCAGAGATGGGAAAGGACCTTAGAGTTCATGCCCTTACCTTCTTCTGTAACCTTAGCCAAGTGACTTCCTCTCTCTGGGCCTTAGTTTTCCCATATGTACAATAGGAGAGTTGGGTTAGATAACCTCTAAGGTCCTCTCTATTGCTAGTCTTCTATTACTCTCCTCCTCTCTCCTCATTTTATAGAGATAGAGAAACAGAAGAGGCCCCAAATGGCTAAGTGGCTTGGCCACAGTCATACAAATAGGAAGAGACAGAGGCAAGAGTCAAGCCTAGAGCCTCAGGCTCCCAATTCTGGGTTCTTTCCATTGCCACATGCTGCTTTCTCTAATGCAAGAGCCCCAGAGCCTCCTGAAATGGAATCAGAGTTAACTGGCATACTGACCAGGTTCTGAGAACCTAGTTGGAAATGGAAAGGTGTCCCAGGGCCCAGGGAAATTTCCAGGGAATAATAGTGGCAGTTCCAGTAGTCTCCTCATTCCTTAGTATTATCCTTATTATAAATGAGGAGATTTATAAATTCCCCCTATTTGTTCCCTTTCACTCCCCATCCTCTCCATGTTTTAGGTCTGGTGGATGTAAATTCACACAGTGGTATCATGGGCACTGGGGACACACCTCCCAGAAGATAATGAAAAATAATAAAAACCCAAACCAAAGCAAACCCTTCTTAGTATAGCTTTCAGGCTTTGATTGCCCTCCAATGGCCAGAAGGAATATAGTGGTCTAATGAAAGGTTCAGAGTCCAGTGTGGTCCAGGCAAGAAGGGATCAGCTTCCTTAAGTCCCAATTAAAACCTCACCTTCTACAGGAAGCCTTCCCTATGTCCTCTTAAATCCAGTGCTTTCCTTCTTTCTATGTATTTGTTTGCATATTATCTCCCCCATTAAATTATATACAGGGCAGGGACTGGTTTTTTTTCCTCGCCTCTTAGAAAAGAACACTTAGCACAGTACCTGGCACATAGTAGGCACTTTGTGTTTATTGATTGAAGCAGAGTACCCCCTGGTAAGTGATTTAGCTATTATATTCTGAGTTATTTGAGTTATTCTATTCTGTGTTATTCGAATCCTCTTGACTAGATTTTAACTCGTGTGACTGCTTTCTCCCTCTACAATGAACTGAGCAAAACAAATGTCACATTTGTGTTATAACTGGGTACGGCAGGACAGTGAAGGGAGACTTGGTCTTGGAGTCAGAAAACCCTGCAGCGTTCACACTCTATCCATGATATTTATTAGTTATGTGACTTTGAGTAAGTTATTTCTCCTCTGTGATCCTTAGTTTCCTCATCTATAAAAAGGGAAAAAAATTTTAATGGAAATTTTGCACCACCTTCCTCACAGGCTTGTAAAAGAAAAAATTGCTAAATGATTGTGAATTATTGCTACTGTTGTCATAGAGTGCTGGGTTTTTTTACCATATAATACAGGATAACCAGGGTCTAGATACTAGACTTCCCTCCGGCTCTGGGTCCTGGCATTCTCATCAGTCAGATTACATTTTAATGAGTTCTTTCTGAAGCTATAGGAGCTAGAACCCTGAGATGGAAAGTGAGATAGAGCTTTCCTTTGCTATGTTCCCTTCAAAATCAACTCATTTGCTTAGATTCTTAAAATCTAGCCAATAGCTTACTAATGTTCAGTCTCCTTAAGAGTCTTTCCAATGTGACAGATGTTCTAATAAACCTTGTCTTTGGATGAAAAAAAAGTCAACTCATTTTAGAAAACAAGATGTGAAAAAGCAGTATGTATCAGATTCCATCTTTGTTCAGCGCAATTGTTACCAGCCTGACTGCCTGAAACCATTCCCTTTCCTTCCCAAAGTAGAAGGATTAGTAAATTACCTTGATATCTGCTCAAGCCTAGATGGACAACTGGGCTTGAGGTTAGCAGCCCATTTGCAAGGCTGGGTTAAAACTTGCTCCTGAATCCTTGGGTGTTGACACTAATTTTTTTTTGGGGGGGGGGAGACTGGGGGTATCCTAGGCTCAGTAAGGAGTACTTACCCCACCTTCTTTGAATTCACACTGGTCAGGGTTCAGATTCTCTGACTTAAGGCACTTAGTTTCCTGGATGGTAAAACTCAGGATCCGTTTCTCAGCCTGGGAGGGAGAGAGTTGAAGGAAGGGCAGGGGTGAGAGGAGTGAGGATGATCCTGGGCCATGTGACATAGACAAAGTCTGGTTTTGAAAACTCCCCTAGGATGCAGACCTTTGCCCTCTTTTTGCCCTCCCCTAGCTTCCAGACCCCAGTGTTCTCCTATTGGGAGGTAGTGTGGTGAATGAAGGCCTGGGTTTGAAGCCCAGTTTTAATTCTTTTGTGACCTTGCACCTACTGTTCAGGCTTCTCCCCTCCTCCCTCAAAACCATTCATCCTTTAACAGTCCCCTGCTAGAAAAGATGAAAACCCCTCAATGCCTCCTCTCCAAATGGGGCAACAGGTACAGTTGAGCTGCTTTGTGACATAGGTGTGTTTTAGCAGAAGCCTTCTGGAAACCCCACCTCCACTAAGAAGAGTGCTTCAGATGGAAATCGCAGATATCACAGGGAGGCACTGGGGAATATTTGGGGGCAGGGAGCTCTTCTATCACACGTGGACAGCCATTTACTCTGCTTCTGGGTAGGAACTGCCCCTATGGGCAGTGGTAGTCCAAGAACACCCTCCCCTCCCCCAGCATTTATAAGACTGTCTTGTTTTCCCAGACTAGAATGAGCTCTTTACCTTGCACAGTAAGCCCTGTTTTCTCTTTTGGACAGATTGCACCTAGCCACCCACCATTCCCTTTGAAAAATAGATTTCCCACCCCATTCCCAGTCCTGTCACCTTATGTGAAATCATGTTTCTATTCTCCTGCAAAACAGAACTCAAAGAAATTCAGAGAAACATGAGGATATTTGTTTGATGAATAAAATGAGAAGAATCAGGAGAACAATACACACAATTATAATAATTTTAAATGAAAATGACCATGAAATGAAGCATAATACTATATAATAGTGATGGCCAATCTTGGCCTTGGAGAAGGAATGAGGAGGAAATGCGTTTCTCTCCTTTCATTGCAGAGGTAGGGGCACAGAATTTTGCATACACTAGCAAACAGGATTGCCAGCAATTGGTTTTGCTTAACGGTTTTTCCTTATCACCGGGCAAGGCTCACTGGATGGAGCGGGATGAGGGAAATATTTTTGGAAATTAATATAAAAGCAAAAATATCAATAAAACTTAAAACACCCCAACCTCAGCTTAAGATTTGCTTCTCCCTGGACAGTTTTTTAGGAGAGTCTAGAACCACCTTATTCTGCTTAAAGTTCTCAGGCCTGGTGGGAAACCAGCTGTTCCAATGACCAGAACTACTTCCAACTGAACTTCCCTCAAAGACACCCAGAGGATGCTCTGTCATGGCTTAAGAAAGACCTTAAACCCTTGGGATGGACCTTAAACCTTCCCTTAGGTTTGCATGGAAGCATGCACCTTTGACTTGGAGTCCATAACCCAAAGTTCTGTGCTTAGGGAGATGGAGACAAGTGGGGAGGGGACTCACCTGGTCAGAGACAGATTTGGCTTGAAGGAGCCCATAGATGAAATCATCATTGGACTCTCTGTTGTAGGTAGCCAGTAACAGGGATATAGCTTCTTGGTCACTCAGTCTCTCCCTTTGCTGAGCAGAAAGTGTTGCAATGGTAATGGCCACACATAGCACCAGAAAGCTTCTCCCTAGACTCCCCATCTTTTCTCACCTTGGCTGGGAGTCCAGGCCTATCCTTCCCTCCAAGATGTTCTTTTAAGGCCCCTGCAGGGCAAAGGGAGGCAGGTAAGATGTTTTAATCTGTGGCTTTCTTTCTCCATAACACATTGCCTAATCCTTTGGCAAAGAGGAAGGAGGTACCTTTTGCAAAAACCTTAATGGCTCAAGCCCTGTCACCTTGATGGAGTCCCAGGGGCTGCTGAGAGGTTGAGAAAGGGGCAGAAAAGTTTATCTATCCTCCCTGGCTGGGAGCTGAGCAAAAACTTGAAGTCTGAGGAGATAATCCCGTGCTGCAGAGTCCCCAGACAAAGAATTCTGCCATAGTTTTAGGATCCACAGGGTATCCTACAATCAGGAGTGGTAGCTCCTCTTTGGGGATCCAACTTGTAAGTATGAATTCAAGTTGGTGGAATGTCACCTCAGAGGGACTGATATAACATGAGGATCATTTTAATTTTTTCCTCTTTTTTTTTTTTCCTTTTAGGCAATTAGGGTTAAGTGACTTGTCCGGGGTCACACAGCTAGTAGGCATCAAGTGTTTGGTCTGAGGTTGGATTTGAACTCAGGTCCTGCTGACTTCAGGGCCAGTGCTCTAGCCACTGCGCCACCTAGCTGTTGCCGGGTCATTTTTAATATCCTTGCTTCTCACAAAGGTGTTCAACAAACTGACTTTTCTTTCTCCACATAATTGGGGGCAGGGGTAGGGGTCATACCATAGGGTGAAAAAGCATTGAACTTGAAGTCAGGAAACCTCTGTGGGTTCTTTTCCTGGTTTTGCCACTAACTATTTCTGTGATCTCAGACATTCACTCCCTTTCTCTGGGCGTGCTTCCTGGTCAAATGGAGATAATCATCTACAGTATGGTACCTAATATTTTTTGTTCTTCAAACCCCTTTCAAAAACAACAAAAAATGTGTTGTGAACCTTCAGGGTAATTTAGTATACTACTCATAATATTCTTTTAGGTTTATTCATTAAGTGCTTACAATAATTGCAATGATAACTTCTGCCCCTTAAAGCTCCAAATTAAAATTTATATTATACAACTATAATTATAAAATGTGAGCTTTTGTTCTTCAATATTTATGAAAACTTTAAATATAAAGTTATAAATCTCTAATTATACAATAACTGTGAATATCTTATGGGGGGCATTCTGTAAGATTTTTAAAAGAGGCAACCCAGCAAGATCTCAAATGCTTCCTATTCTTTGCAAGATTTTGTGTTGAATTTCATCATTGTGAAAAATTTGTTGAACATAACCAGCATTTTTAATTAAATAAGTTACAACTTGGAAGATATTTAACATAATATAGCAATGACATATAAACTTACTCTTGATGTTGGACTTTTTTATTCAAACAAAGGAGGTTTGCACTATTTGGCTCAACTCCAGACAAATCCAGTTTTAAATCTGTTTCCACATAGATTTTATTTCTGTAGTTTGATTTCAAACAAGAGTAAAGTGAAAATGCTTTCTCATGTAAATTGTTCATTCATTCATTCTTTTTTTTTTTTTAGGCAATTGGGGTTAAGTGACTTGCCCAGGGTACACAGCTTGTAAGTGTCAAGTGTTTGGTCTGGGGCCAGATTTGAACTCAGGTCCTCCTGACTTCAGGGCCGGTGCTCTATCCACTGCACCACCTAGCTGCCCCCATTCTTCATTCTTGAAAAGGACCAATGACATCAAAAGGGTGATGTCTTGAATGGGATTTAAGTGAGGCAGAGTTACACAAAGTCATGAGGCTGACAACTTTGTGCAGTCTTACATTCAATTCACTCACAAGTCAGAACATCAAAATATGTGGAAAACGGTAAAAAATGTGGAGAATTTTACAAGCTGTCTTGATGGACATTCATTTTTTATTTAAGTAAGAATATTTAAGGCTGCCATTTTTGAATGTCCAAAATCCATTGCTATGTCAATTAAGTTTTCTTTTTCATCTTTTGTCAATTCATCAGCCAGAATATAAAAGGCATATCAAGTAGTTTATGAGTCTAATTTAGTTTATTGGAACTTTCAAATTCATTGAAAGTCAGTTCTAAAATTTTCAGATGATTATCTATGTCTTTTTTGACAGCCAGACCCAAAGATAGGTCATTTTCTAATAAGAAATTACGGAATGTCAGTAAAAATTATGGAATGTGACAGACCTATTCTCAATTTTGCAGTTCCCAATTTTAATTTCTTAATCATACTTTATACTTGTCTTCAGCAGTCAGTATGTTTTTAGTTGCACCCAGTAATGATGTGTTGAGTTTGTTAATTTTTGAAAAGATGTCCACTAAACATGTTAATCTTACTAGCCACATCGTATCATTTGTACGTTTGCTCTGGTGAAAAGGTCAGTGAAGAAGCCGATGAACTCTTCTCTTAATCAAATGGACAAGTAATAACTGCCATAAGAAAGCCACTAAATGAAAACTGCTTCTTGTTCATCTTTCTGCATAAGATAGCAAGCATTCGAGAGTTAGTGGGCCTTGATTTTGGAAAAAAATTAGCTCTTTTTACAGTATCATATAATGTGCTTTTAGGTTGTTGTGGCCTGCTTTTGATGTCTAACCTTGTTAGTGCGTGCTCCAGTGTGTCCATGCTGTATTCATATTCATTTTTTATTGATGGAACAGGCTCCCAATATTTCCTAGTCATCCATTTTGCTCCATCTGTGCAAATTCCACAATAAGAGGACCAAAAGATTTGTTTTCCTACAAAGCATGAATTAATTAGATTAAGAATGTCTTCCCCAGTGGTATTAACTGATGACAAAATAGCATATTTTCTTCTACTCTATCATTGTATAGATTTTTTACAGGTATAATTAAAATAGCCACATTGTAAATACAGTTATCCCATCTAATTGCAAAGCATAAATGTCACTTTTTTGTTAGATTTTTTAAAAATTTATTTCATTTTAGTTCCAGGATGACAGAGCGTATTTTCCCCCCAAAGCCCCGCAGCCTCGGCAATGGAATGTCAAGTCTTCAGCCAGGAGTAAAGACCATCTGGATCCCAGCAGGAGGAGGTCCCTTCAAAAGAACCCCTTGAAAACACCAACTGAAATAGCCCATCCCAGGGTATAACCCTGGAAAAAAATGTTACTTTAAAAAAAATTTTAATGTATTCTTCATTGTACCTCCTTTTTTCATACTCATTAGAATTCGAGTTATCTTGAACATCTTTGTTTATTTCAGTAGTGTGACCTATTGAATGACTTTTTACTAATTTCTTGATTGCAGTATGCTGAATCTGAATGAATATTTTGAGATTCCTCATTATCACATTTCAACATTTTTTTTACACTTCCAGTCCTTATCCAAAGATCCATTGGAGCTGCTATAATTTTTAAAAAATCATTTTTTATTCAATACTCATTAAAAATATAACAATATTGTATCAATACAATTATTGCAAATGTGTTTTTCTCCAAGCAACTTTGTTCTTAAAAACAGACATTAGTGCACTTGCCTGAAGATAAACATTGACATTGCCAATGTATTTGAACTCTGGAAGATATGGTTACCTAATTAATTGATGAAAATGAACAGTTTATTATGCTATAAAATATTTACCATTTATTGTTTAATTAAAATTTTGGTATTTAACTAAAAGTTTTACTAGGAAGCTGGGGTCACAGTAGATAAAGCACTGGGCCTGGAGTCAGGAAAACCTAAGTTCAAATCCAGCCTCAGATACTTCCCGGTTATGTGACCCTGGGCACTTGCTCGCTTAATCCTTGTTTGTCTCAGTTTCCTCAACTGTAAAATGGGGATAATAATAGTACCTACCTCACTGAGTTGTTGTGAAGATCAAAGGAGATCACATCTGTAAAAGCATTCAGCTCAGTGCCTAGCACATAGAAGATGCCATACAAATGCTTGTTCCCTTTTCCTTGCTTTCCCCGCCTTTTCCCATCCCTATTGGCTAATGTCAATCACTGTGTTAAATAAAAAATATGCCTAAAGTTGAATTGCATATATTGCTTTAGTTTTTAGCAATTTTTATAAATAAACTAATCTTCGTAATAAAATAATCTTTCCAAAAGTTACTTTCTTCTTTTCTGCCATGGCCACACCAGCGACACTCTCACAGAATGTTTCTACTGAAACTCTACTCAATGACTGGCCAGTGTTGACAACCAGATTATCTGAAGATCTGCCAGAAAGGAGAATAGTAACATAAGTGGAGAATAAGTCTAAGTGGAAAACAGCCCTCATACTTCACTGAGAGGCAATATAAGGTTTGTTTCTGTAGAACATTTGTGATGGTCCGTGATGATTTTAAGATAACTCATAATGCATATAGGGCAGCTAGGTGGTGCCGGGCTTGAAGTTAGGAAGACTCATCTTCCCGAATTCAAATCTGGCCTCAGTCATGTACTAGCTGTGTGATTCTGGGCAAGTCATTTAACCCTATTTGCTTCAGTTTCCTCATCTACAAAATGATCTGGAGAAGGAAATGGCAAACCACTCCAGTATCTTTGCCAAGGAAATCCCAAATGGGGTCATGAAGAGTCAGATACAACTGAAACAACCGAACAATAATAATATAATATTCAGTGAGCTTTGTTTTCATGTATCCTGACATTTGCATTACAAGAATGAAAATGGTCATAATGGTTTTGATCACATGATTATACAGCTGATGAAGTATAATTATAGGGTAACAAAGGAGAATGAGGGAGCTACTCTAATGTGATATACAAAACACAAATAAGGGCATGAACATGTATCTGATCATCCACTGGGAATCTTTGTTTTTTACTATATTCTTTGTTCACTTTTCCTCCCTTTCCCACCTTTTTCTTCCCTACTTTGTTAAATAAAAAATGTACCTAAAGTAAAATTATATATATTGCAATTTGGAAACAATTTGATAACACATTTCACTTAATTAGGAGTGGCCAGAGTTTGCTGTCATTGCTGCAAGAACACTGAAATTATTGCATTCATGTAGGTTTTGAAATGCTGAAGAAACAAACCTGTAATGTTTCAAATATGCACATACTTGTTGTCACAGAGGGAAAATATATTTGTAACGTAATTGGCAGTTATTTATTGTTTAATGCAACAACACAAACCTCTAGACCACCTTTGCAAAGTCCTAAATGGGATTCACTAAGATATGACTTCTTAGTAGTCAACCCCTAAACATTTGTTAACTGATGGGATGAGAAAAATTATTCACATTTTAATAGTACTCTAAGGGTAACACAGCACTTTCTTTACAGTAGTTCTGGGAGGTTAGTGGATACTTATGTCTTATTTAGTCCTCATAGCAACCCTGCCGGGTAGGTACAACTGGTAACACGATCTCCATTTTGCAGATGAGGAAATTGAACCTCAGAGAATTTAAGTGACTTAGGATCATAAGAGAGGATCATAGATTTAGAGATGGAAGAGACCTCAGAAATCAGCAAGTCCAGTCTTCTCATTCTACACATAAGGAAAATGATACCCAGAGTGGTTCAGCGACTTATTCGCTTGGTTAAATAAAATCATCTTTTCTCAAACCCATCCTCCTTCGAAACCTCCCTGTTTCTGTTGAAGTCACCCACATCTTTCCAATCTCCCAGGTTCACAACCTCAGCATTATGATTATTATTATTATTACTATTTAATATACATTCTACTGATAGAATGTTTCTATATAACCTATAATTCCCATTGAATCCCACCCAGAGAGTCATTACTTATAATAAAGAAATTATAAGGTGGGGGTGAGGGCAGCATGCATCAAAACTAAGCAAGATATCAAAATTCTGATGTTTTATGCAATGTTCCACATATATAAACTCCAAGTCTGGAAAAAAAAATAGCAGGGATAGGGTCTTATCATATTTCTTCTTTGGGGACAAGCTTGGTCATTATAATTGCATTGCATCCAGTTTCAATTATTTTATCATTGTTATTCTTTCCATGTATGTTGTTGTAGTCATTGCACGTATTGTTTTCCTGGTTCTACTTGCTTCGTTCTATATCAGTTCATATAATTCTTCCCATGTGTCTCTGTTGTATTCATCTTACTTAGCATATTCCATTATATCTATATACCATAATTGGTTTATCCATTCTCTCAGGCGATGGTCAACTCCCCCCCCCCCCCCCCCCCAGCTCTTTGCTTCTATAAAAAGTGCTGCCATAAACTTTTTGGTGTACATGGTGCTTTTCTTTTTGTCATTCATCTCTTTGGGGTACTTATCCAGCAGTGGGATTTCTGTGTCGAAGGATGTAGACGTTTTAGTCTCTCTTTTCACATCACTCTAATTTTGTCCGGGGCAAATCGCAGCTCCACTAGCAATGCATTAATGTGCCTAGCTTCAAGTTTGTCTATCCCGATCTTTGGCCTTCATTGTCATTTTGCTGAGGGTAAGGAGCGAGGCTTTCTGGGCCTCACGTCTTTCCCCACTCCAACCTGTTCTTCAAACAGATTTTCCTTTAAGTGCAGGTTTGACCAAGTCACTTCCTTAGCCGGTAAGTTCGACTGAATCTTTATTGTCTCTAGGACACAAGCTCCTCTGTTTAGCTTTTAAAGTTCTTCACAACCTGGCCCCGTTCTACGTTATTGTTTTTGGTTTTGTTTTGCTTCTTTATGTATCACTTCCCTTCCCTCACTCCACCTTCTGGCTGTTCCTTACCCATCATACTCTGTCTTTGGTTTCTGTAAATCCTTCACTGCCTTCAAGTCTCAGCTTACACACCAAGCCTTTCCCGATCCCTCTGACTGCTAGTGCCCCTGCATTTCTTTTGTATTTACTCTGAATATATTTTAGATGCACAGGTTATCTCTCCAGATAGAACGTAAGCTTCTTGAGGGCAGGGACTGTTTTCATTTTGTATCTTAAGCACCCAGAACTGTGTTTGACACATTCTTATTGTTCAGTCATGTCAGTATTCTTCATGACCCCATTTGACATTTCCTTGGTAAAAATGCTGGAGTGGTTTGCTATTCCTTCTCCAGCTCATTCTACAGATGAGGAAACTGAAGCAAATGGGGTGAAGTGACTTGCCCAGGATCACAAAGTTAGCAAGTGTCTGAGGCCAGATTTGAACTCAAGAAGATGAGTCTTTCAGATCTCAGGCCCAATGCTTTATCCACTCTGCCATCTAGCTGCCCCTATCTGACACACAGCAGACACTTAATAAAAATTTTTTTGATTGATTGATTGTCCAAGTTCACACAGCTAGTAGTAGCAAAGAAAGAATTGGGAATCAGGTCTTTTGACTCCAAATCCCATATAGTCACTTAGCTAGGAAGTGTCAGAAGCTAGTAATTGGTGGTCATTGCAAATCTTCTTCTTCACTGAAGAGAAAACTAAGACTCAGGGAAACAAAATAACTTGTTCACAAATCCATAGTTAGGAAGTGTCACAGATCGGGCTCGCACTCACGTCCACGCTGCCATGCCACTGCTGCCGCCTGCCATTCACACTCCCCATTGCACTGCCAGTTCCTTCCTTGGAACTGTGCGGACTGATGAGAGCTTACTACATCTAGCTGGTGCCAGCCACGTCAGCCACCATGACATCTCCCTCCCACCATTTTTCCTCTTCTCTCCCCTCTTCATACCTCTTGCTCTGGGAACAGTGATCAAAACAATACAACCATTATTTCTGGAAGGGTCCCATTCACCTTTCCTGAAGCTTCACCATTATATGGCCACTACTCCCCTGCATGCATCATCTCCCCCATTAGGACATAAGGGGATTGTCTCTCCCTTGTATTTGTATCCCTAGTGCTTAGCACTAGGTATATAGCATAGTATATAATTAGCACTTAATAAATGCTTTTTCATTCATTCTGATTCTAAGACTTTTTAAAAATCACGTCACAGTTCTAGAACCATTATTTGGGATCTTCTAATTGCAGAGAGATTTCCTACTGACCTAATTTCAAAGGATGGGTGGAAAATGGAGAGGCTGAGGTATGGGCATGTTCCTAGAATCCTGTAGACTTCATTAGACCCAGGAAGATGTTTCAGAAAGGTTTCTTCATTGAAATTGGATCTACACCACTCTGTCTCAGTCTTACCCCTGGAGGTGACAACTTACATCAGATAGCTCCAACACGACACGTGAAAAGATTCTGGTTGGCATGACCAGGGGAAACTCTGAAGTAAATGAAACCTATTTGAGGCAGAAGCATGCTCCCACACCCCCAGCTAAGTCCCCAGCTAGCCTCTCTAATCTCCCTCCCATTTGCATCTCCCCAAAGTCAGCTGCCTCTCCTGTGTCCATTTCTTGCTTTCAGCTGCACATCAACTAATCCCTGCTGGAGAGAAGATAAAAAGGTATATGAAAAGCCATAAAGTTCTAAGGCCAAAGTTAGCAAACTATACTGGCAGCCTGTTTTTGTTGGCTTTTGAGCTAAGAATGGAGTTTACATTTTAAAATACAATAAAACTCTATTTAAAAACAGAAACACCGCTCTTAGCTCAAGGGTCATATAAAAATAGGCCACTGGCTAGATTTGGCCCACAGGATGTAGTTTTCTGACCCTTGTTCTACCTAAATATGAATTACAATTATCATAATAATCATCATTAATATTTTATTAGGAGGATTAAGAAACTAAAGGCAAGGTAGGTTAAGTGACTTGTCCACTGTCACACAGCAAGTTGGCCACAGGGCCAG
This sequence comes from Vombatus ursinus, assembly GCF_900497805.2. NCBI lineage: Eukaryota > Metazoa > Chordata > Mammalia > Diprotodontia > Vombatidae > Vombatus > Vombatus ursinus. The sequence continues at coordinate 2,694,569 of NW_020954645.1, read as the reverse complement.
AACTCAGGTCTCTGGCTCATGGTCTGACTCATTTAGCAATACCCCAATATCAGCGAAGGAAAAAGTAAATGAAACCATGGCAGAATTCTGCTGAAAGGTTGCCAATCCCTGATTTTAGTCTGGGTTCTGTCTTTGTGAATTAGGCAGATTATTAACCTCACAGAGGCTGTTTCCACCTCTGTAAAACAAGGAAGTTGGACCAGGGGAGTTCTAGGTTCCCTTCTGGCTCTTCGATCTCTGATTCTAGGAATTGTTTCTGGTCTTTAGTTACGAGTCCAGAACTAAGCTGGGCTCCATCAATAGGTTGAATCCCTGAGGACTGACTCTAGCCCTGTGGATCTCCCTCAGACCAGGGAGTGGAGCTGATTTCCTGCTCTCTGGGGCACATAACATCAACCTAAATTCTTGGGCAATGTTTGCCAATGTCTTTATTTCCTGAGTGGGTTCCTTAGTGAATTGCAGATATCTGTGGCTTAACTTAATGTCCCAATCCAGGCAGATGTGGCCATCTCTTCTTTCCCCATCCACCCTTATTCTCCACATCTTCAAGCCAAAGGATCTCAGGGGAGAGGCTACCGACAGTGTTAATCCTGCAAGGAGCTCCAGTGATAATATTGCTAATGGTATTAATAGTGATGAATTCCATTTACATAGAACTTTAAATGTTGTGAAGTAGTTTGCATATGTGATTTCATTTGAGCCTTGTAACAACCCTGTGAGATAGGTACTAGAGATGGTATTATACTCATTTTACAGATGAGGAAGCTAAGCCTCTAACTTGTCTTAGGTCACACAGTAATGACAGAAGCCAGGTCTTCCTGGCTCCAAGTTCTGCACTCTACCCATTAGGCTACTCTGCTTCTCACACTGCCAGTGGTTACTGACAAAGCTGGTATGGAGAGAAGAGGAAAGTTCCCTCCTGCTCCCCCTCTCCCCAATCCTCCATCAACGTAAGCCGGTACCTGACATTCCAACATTGTACTTTCATCCCTTCAGCTTAAGACAGGTGTTCTTGACCCCTTTTGTGTCATGGACACCTTTGACAGTTTGGTGAAGCCTATGTAGCCCTTTCCAGAATCATGTGTTTAAACAATTGACTGAAAAACTAAATTTCAATTAGAGGTTAGTGAAAATAAAGATAATAATTATTTTTCCCATCCAAATTCATGGGCTCCCCGAAATCTATCCACAGACCCCCTGACTTTAAAGATCCTTGGCTTAAGGCTTTGTCCCCTGTTAATTTTCATCTCCCTGGGAAGAGTCCCAAAAGAAGTGATCAGCTACTGAAGCCTCAGGAAATGAATTTCTTTTCCTAACAGAGGAGTTTAGGAGGGGTAATGGGAGAGGAACAAAAACTCAGAGAGTGAGGGAGAGTGGGGAGGAAGAAAAAGAGGGGACAAATCACAGGTGAGGGGGAAGAGAAGGGAGTTCAGGGGAAGCTGGGCCATTCATGACAAACTTTGCCCATGTCCTTGGCTGAGGTGTGAGCTGAGATCTCAGAGAATCTGGACTGGAAGGGACCTTGGGGCCATCTTGTGTAAACTTTAGCTGACCAAGAATCTCGTCTCTAGGTATATTTGGTGCCAGGGATGCAGACAAAGGCATGGTCCCTGAGCCCAAACAGAAGCCATTAAGTGTAGTCAGGCCAGTGCCTATTTGGCAGGAAGCAACGGATAGTGTCACCCCCAAAGGGTGGGTTGGGGCCTCTGTCCTGTGCTGCCTTTAATGTACTCTAGGCCACTGAGCCCTTTGTGAAATCATCATAGCATTATAGTATTTCAAGATGGAGAGACTTGAACGATCTTTTAGCTCAAACCTCTAATTTTACAGATGAGGAAACTGAGGCCCAGAGAGGTAAGGTGACTTGCCTGGTAAAAGGCAAAACCTGGATTCCATCCCAGGACCTCTAACTCCAAATCTAGTGCTCTTTCCACCAAAACGTGATGCCCAATCACCTTATGATCTGAGGTATTGTTAATGTAGCATGTTTTTAACTTCCTCTTCCTTAGAGTTCTCTGTGTCTGAAGACCGTGCTAAGTGTTCTAGGAAGACAGACCATCGGACCCCTGCTGGAGAGATTCTCCTCCCTTCTCCCCTTCCCCGCACTAATCCTTAGGGAAGCTCCTGGGGATTCATCTCCTGGGACAAGGACAGAAAGCTTTGAAGAGTTAGGACTTGGGTCCCGACCTCTGTTTCCAGTACAGGTTGACTGAAATCTGGCCCCCTGCTATGGCCACTGAAGTTATTCTAAAGATAGGGTGTACCAGGCTCCCCGCATAAAGGAGCACTTGGGACTCAGCTATCCAGACCATGCTGTCCAGCTTCAACAAGGTCCCATCCAGGTGCCTGGGAACATTTAAAAGGGCACAGCCAAAGCTAGATCTGTAACATTACAATGCTTCATGGCTGTGAGGCTACTTTAGGCAGACCCCTCTTACCAACAGGCACCTGTTAAGGTCTACGCATGTCAGTCTGGAACCCCACCCCAGCCATGTAAATTCACATCAGGCAGCTAGGTGGCAAAATGGATAGAATACCAGACTTGGAGTCAGGGAGACCTGAGTTCCAGTCCTGCCTAGATATTAGCTGTGGGACCCATGGCAAGTCACTGACTGTCTCATCCTCAGTTTCCTCACTTGTAAAATGGGGATAATAATAGTGCCTACTTTCCAGGGTTGTGAGGATCAAACGAAATAATATATGTAAGGCATCTGGAAATGGGCCACACAGCTCACTAGCACTAGCCTCAACTCAAAGAAGGATTTGGCAAAGTTTATCATTCCAGCCCACCTTCCCTAAGCCTTTTGCCCCTAGTGATGGCAGGAACCATTTCCTTTTCCATCCCTTCCTCCCTCTCCCTCCCCATCCCCATAGTCACATTCTTCTTCTCCTCCCCCTAACCAAGCTTTGCTTTTAGGAAACATAATCATAATGAGATGTTGATGGTTGATCATGTTTTAGTGTGTAACTCCTTGTAGGGAAATATGTTAATAAGAGGAAAAGCCTTATGCTAAAGGAATGAGGATCTAATGTTAAAATTTCAGGCACTATCTTAAGAGGATTTAGGGGAGGAAGGGCACCTTCCTTAGTTCAGTTACAAGCTTGTAAGTGAACACATATTGTAGCCATCTATGAGGGCACTGCTCTTTCTTTCTCTTTGCCTCTGTTTCTTTGTCTCTCTGTCTCTGTCTGTCTCTCTCTCCATCTCTGTCTCTGTCTCTGACACAAGTCCCTTTTGACCTCAGGTTGTGGAATGAGGGCAGATAGAGAAGGAAGAGTTGGTCCCATCAAACTTGATTAGGCCACATACCTGCAACTTTTTGGGAAATCAAGGCCTTGGCAAACATGTTGCCCCACAGCTGAGGATGACACCATATGCCCTGGAAACTCAGAAATCAGGGACTGGTATTAAGAATGGCAAAGATTTGTAGTTCCAGAGACAGCCCCAGGGACCTCTCCTAGATCACCCTTTGCCCAGCTTCTCCCTCAGGCTAAGGCACATGTCTTAGAGTCATGGTTCAATGCCAGTTTAATGTAGGCCAGAGCTGGGCAGTTTTTCAAGGCGACCTTTTCAAGGTTTCCTTAATCACACCAAATTAAGAGATGAGACCTGTGTCCTGGTTCTGAGACCAATTTGCTGTGTGATCTTTGGTGAGTTCCTTAACCTTTCAGAGTCTTAATTTCCTCATTTCCTTAATAATAGCTTACATTTACACAGTACTTGGCTTTCTTTTCTTTTTATAAAATTAGATTTTTTTTCATTAAAAATCTATTTTGTCTCTCTTCTATCCCCGATTTAAGAAAACAAATACCTTGAACCAAATATACATAGTCAAACAAAAAATATTTCTGCATTGGCTGTGCATCCAGAACATATTTGTCTCATTTTGCAACCTGAGTCCATCACCTCTCTGTTAGGACGTAGGTAGCACGTTTCATCATGGATCCTGGAGAATCAAGATGAGTCATGGTATTGATCAGAATTTTTAAGGCTTTCACAGTTGTCTCTATAAAGTGCTTGACTGTTTCAACGTGCTTTATATGCATTATAGTGATTCCTATTGCTATTGTCAAGTTCGAAAATAAATTAAACTCAGAAGTGGAAGAATAAGGTATCTTTAATCAAGATAACAAGGTAGCAGACCTGTCACCCTGGGGGATGTACCACCAGGAGACCTACAGGAGGAGAAAAAGGGGAGGGGAATCATATTAGGTAGTGAAGTCTGGTCATGAGATGCCAGTTACACTTGGCAATCCAAGCAAGGAAAACCGCTTCATTCTGCCTGTTTTGCCATTCATGCCATGATCCTAAAGGAAGAGGGTGTGAACCCCAATTTATTTATTCTAAGAAAGAGACAAATGAAATTAGGGTACATGTGTCCACGGTTTAATTTCTCTTGACCTGACTTAACAAGCATTGCATGGGAATTCAGTCCAAAATCGGGCCTCCCTAAGGGGGCCAGTTCAAAACTGGCCCAGTTTGGGATTTGGAGGTACAGCCTTATATGCTTTTCAAAGAGTAGGTGTTCCCAGGGGGTGCCAATCAACTGTGACTGGTCGACACACTAGAAGGTGAGTCATATCAAAATAAGGTTTTGAGTATGTGCCTTAGATCACTCAGTCTACAGGGGCCAATATTGCCCACCATCAAAGGAAGTACCACCCTCAGTCTTGGGAGTCTGTCTCCACCCAAACTTGAGTAGGATAGAATCAATTCAGGCTTGGGTTGGAGTCTGACCAAGACAAGAAGATTCAATGCAATCTCATTATCAGAGATGTCCTTCTGAACAACTTTGGTCAGAAGGCTGGCAGGGTAGAACTCTGAGTCTCTAAGATGCAGATTACCAAGAGAAGTCATTTTTCACATTCCCCCATCTGATTCTAATGAGAGGTGTAGCCTTCTCGATGAATCACTAACTGATATGGTCAACATTTCATTAAGGAGTTTTGGGGGCTTCTAACAATATGGGAGAAGGGAGGGAGAAATTGATCAACGCATTGAAAAATCAAAAGGGGCAGTCCCCTTAGTAAGTACAAATACAGAGACCCAAAGGTAAAAAAGGTAACAATAAGTAGTCCATTTAAGGCATCTCATACAGCTGTCTGGTTTCGGGACATCATCTGATGAAGTTTTCTAGTCTGAGTGCTGTTCAAGCAGTGTCCAACAGACTCTCTTCTTGTAGAGATTCTTTTTCTTGTGTCCACTCTCCTACAAGATTGATCTTAACGCAATTTTAAATTGTCTTGCCAATAACCAGGTCAAATAATGAAAGTTAAACCAACCCTTGTGCCTCTATTATTATAAGATCAAAATTGGAACCTTGGCCAATTGTTATGTTTAAGAAACTCAAATTAGAAAAGAAGTAACAGAAAAATTAGAACTCAGTTAAATACATTGAGTAATCAATTTAAAAACAGTACATGTCAAGTAATAAAACAATTCCAAGTTCTGGTCATGTACAAATAAATAATCCTTAATTAAAGTAGATGCTTCTTTCAAGGCATTTACAAGACAGACCACAAGTCATTCTTATTTTAACATTAACTAATTGTAACAAACTGAGACAGGTAAGCCCTTGACCTGATTATCCCCACACCATTATGAGGAATTAAAGGACCCTAATTTATACAGGGATATACTAGTAACAGATGTCAAGGCTAAATACTTAATTGTAAAATTCTAAGCTAAATAGCTCAATCTTATACTTGCATCTTACTTTAATAGCCTCAGATATTCCAGCATCAATCTATCATTTAATAGATTTAATATTGTGCATACAAAACTTTTGATTATAGAAATTTGCGGTAAAAGAATAGGAATATAACTAAAGTAAGGCAACACTGTTTCCCTTCCAAGCAGACATTATGTAATGGCCAACTGCATTGAGCCAGGCTTAAAGTCTTTGAGGTGTCAGAGTGGGGAAATTGAGTCAGGAGAATCCTACCTCAACTCATGTAGATTAGTCGTTCTTCTGACTTTCCCATGAGAGCACCTTCTGCGGTTTATAGATACAGCTCATAGACACCCCTCCCCCCCACAACAGGATTACTAGCATCATGGGTCAATGGCTCACCTTGATATAATAACCATGCCTGGAATTAGACTCAGAATTACAGTCCATTAACAGTCCCATAAGGTCTTGAATAGCAAGTTCCATAATTAGATTTTCAGATGTGACTATAATCTCACATTGGTTAGGGAACATCTTTAAAGTGAGCCTTAAGTAGTTTACATGCATTCCTACACATGTTCTAATTCCTGATTAAATAACAGCCCTGAGTAAAATCAAATTTCCATTAACATCTTAAGTTGCTACTCTAACAGATTTGCATCTGTGCTTCTCAAGCTTATTTATCCTTCTCTAACCATAATTAATCTGAAAGACTGAGACACTTCAGGAATTGAATCTTATACATGTGAGAAGTTCAAACACTAATTTTAACCCTTGTTAGGCCATGGAATGAAGTTGGATCAAAACAGCAAGATCCTTCCCACTTACAGCTCATCACAGTAATTGCTTTAGTATTAATACCTCTGATGCTGCTCTCATTAAGCTGCTGCCTCTGACTCTGTTTCTCAGAAAGCACTCATTAAGGCCAGTCCAAGGACACAACAAACCTAGGAAATTCAAACCTAGGAAAACAAACTCAAAATTCACAGTAGGTTTGGACATAATTGTCATCAATATCAAATTATTACTGAAACAAATTAGCTTGCAGATGGAAATTTAGTAGGCCTTCTAAAACTCATACAAAAGATTTTACAAAACATTTCTTTATAAAAGTATTTCCCTTTCTTAAAAAACAGCTTACAATGTATCCTGTTACTATAACAAACTAAATAAATTACAAGGAAATTTTACAAGGTCCTTTTTTGCACAATTAACAAGTTTCCTTTCACAAAAATACTTTTACAAATACTTGATTTAAACAATAACTTCAAATATCTCAGTTCACAATCTTAAATTTCATAAATGAGAACCAAATAATTTTAGCTGAAACTTACTTTTAAATATAGACAAAACTTGGAAGTTTATGATTTTTTAAATTATAGTACTTCAAAATGGTCAGATAGAATGACCTAACAGCTTCCTAACTCATTCATTTTTTTTGACAGTACATTTCTTAATCTAACAACGTCTAGATTATAAAAGAAATTGCTTTTCTAACAACATAGGTGATATAATTGTTTACCAAATTGCACAATTTAGGAATGTAACAATACCCTACACATTACAACGTATTTAAAACTTGAAACAACCCATTATCACTTTAGGTAAATGCATTTCTAAATCACCTTGCACATAGAATCATTCATCTTATCATTAATATATTGAAACTACAACCTAAAACCACCTTATTATATATTTTCTTAATAGCCAAGATTTCAAATGAAAAATCTGCTCTCATAGTAAATATCATTATTATTATTACTTAATTATAACCAAATTTACTTCATTAAATGTTAACAGTTTTCAAAAAGATTTTATCTCATCGCTTTCATTTTAAAAGGCCTAATTCATATGCAACAAAATCTAGATTAAAAATTGAGAAATACAGTAATAACACAAATAATAAACTTCAGATGGCATCAATTGCATTTTCAGATTATCACATACAGAAATGATTGATCTTATTACTTTTGGTATTTTAAAACTACTTCAAAGTTATCAAGTATGAAACAATTACATTAAATTAGAGAGATAATAACGTTGTCTAGCATATGCCAGTCATTTTATAATCATGTGATCCTCATAACATCCCTGGGAAGTGGGTTCCACTATTATGTCCTTACAGAACAGTAAACTGAGGTAAACTCTTGGGGTCATACAATTAAAAAATTTCTTAATGCCAAATAACAATATCTTTTTGCTTAGGAAGAGCACTCACAGATGCTGTTTTTATTCCTTCAGGACAGATTTTGACTTAAATCAAATCAAATCTGGATTTATAAGTGCTAATGATAGACATTTAAAATTATTTTTTAAAAAGTTCTATACTCTTGACCCTTTGAAAGGAAATATTATCCATAAATTCATACACTCCCTTAGAAAAACATGTGGTGACAATTCCAAGCTCTGAGTAACTTTTTTTTTTCTCTTCACTTCCTTAAGAGGGCTGAAAAGTCTCCCTTTGAGGTTTATCTGATAAAAACTACCCTAAGCATTCTATCCTCTTGGGAGTTTCAGGCTGATGCATGTAAGTTTTACAAACAGTTTAAAATCACCTGTAATCCAAGTTAGCTAAAGGGTTTGGCCCAGGCAAAGGAAAACCATCTGAAACTGGTACAAAGGCACCCAGAACAACTATCCAAGGATGTGGGTGCTTAAAGCACATGGCCTTGCTGTGGGCCACCCCAGTCCCATGTATTCTCAGACCATTTTTTTTCCTACCCATCATATTTTTGCTCAAAACTTTATTCCTCTTTCCTAAACTTTTTTTTTTTTTGCTTAGGCAGTTGGGGTTAAGTGACTTGCCCAGGGTCATACAGCTAGTAAGTGTCAAGTGTTTGGTCTGAAACCAGATTTGAACTCCGGTCCTCCTGACTTCAGGGCCGGCGCTCTATCCACTGTGCCACCTTGCTGCCCCTTTCCTAATCTTTCAAACCCATTACTCAGATTACCTCCACTTTACATTCCAAACTAAAAAAATTATACTCACCCCACTTTTTGTCCTGCTTCTCTTCACCTTGTTATAATCTGGAGGAAGTTAATGTCTAATAAGTTACAAATCAAGAGAGTTGTATTTCTTCCATACCCTTTACAAACAGCTTTTATAATGTTAATGCTTAAAAGAAAGAAAAACCCTTATTTTTGCAGTTTTAAACACATTGCCATGATATTAGATCTTATCAGTCTAAAAGCTGCTTGTTCATTGATTCCACCTTCCACTACTTTTGGGAGAGTCTCTCCCTGCTTTTTGATTCCATTACTCATTATCTAACTTTATTCTGGTATCTCAACTTAGTCAGTGTTGGGACCTCCCCACCCCCCAAAAGAAGAGTCTTAATCTCCCACTAAAAACCTAAAGTGGGAGTTATTTCCCCACCGTTCTAATTACAGACCTTAGAAGTTCCTTAGAAGTTTTTTATGGTTGCATTTTAAATCTTTCATTGCAAACATGAAATATTTTACAAACACACACAGAGACAGAAACAGATTGACAAGACAAAATGTGCATGAATCTAATTTTCTTGTTGGAGTTTGTTTTTAATTAGACTGGTCAATATTCAAAGTTATCACATGCCAATTTACTCTGACTGACCTCTAGCCAATTACAGAGGATATCCATCAGAGGAGATCCCCCTTTTTTTTTGAGGTCCCTAACCCCAGAGCCACTTGGAGAAAAAAGAAAATAAACTGCAACCTAAAAATGGGAGGTCCTATAGATAAGGAGCAGGGATTTTGGGAATAAGACTTACCCACCCTGCAGGGCTGGGACTTCAGGAAAAAAGTCCTGTGAGTGCTGAGCCCCAGCACTGTTGGAGTGAAAGTATGTCCCCAAAATCCAAGTCCAAATCTGAGTCGTGTCACCATTAATGTGAACCCCAATTTATTTATTCTAAGAAAGAGACAAACGAAATTGGAGTGCATGTATCCACTGTTTAATTTCTCTCAAGCTGACTTGACATGCATTGCATGGGAGTTCAGTCTAAAACTGGGCCCTCCTAAGGAGGCCAGTTCAGAATTGGCTTGGTTTAGGATTTGGGGGTACAACCTTATATGTCCTTCAAAGAGTGCCAAGGGGTGCCAATCAGCCATGATTGGCTGACACATTAGGAGGTGGGTCATATCAAAATGAAGTCTTGAGTATGTGCCTAGGATCACACAGTCCACAGGGACCAATATCATCCATCATCAAAGGAAATACCACCCCCAGTCTTGGGATCTCTCTCCACCCAAACCTGAGTAGGATAAAATCAATTCAGGCCTGGGTTAGAGTTTGACCCAGATAAGAAGATTCAATGCAATCTCATTATCAGAGATGTCCTTCTGAACAACTTTGGACAGAAGGCTGTCAGGGTGGAACTTTGAGTCTCCAAGATGTAGATTACCAAGAGAAATCATTTTTCACAAGGGTAAGGACATCAGAAGCTACTTTGGAAGCTGGTATGGCTCAAGCTGGCTTTGTTTACAAGGAAAGGTCCCAGGGTGGGGGCTTAGGGTGTGCCTCAACTTAACCTAATTGAAAATGTCTTAAAAGTAGGCATATTAGGATGTTACCTGAATTCTGACATTACTAGGATCATTAAGAGGGATATTAACTTTTTTTCCTGTTAGTATATTAACAATTTTTCTGTCACTATAAAATTGTAGGGTTTACAAAGCTCTTTACTCACCACAATCCCATGAGGTTGGCAGGATAAGTATTGTAGACCAAGCTCTGAGGCCCACTGGCATGGGAATCTCTCCTCATTGGTGGAGGCCAATGCCCTGAGCATTGGGAGCATTGGGAGCATTGGGAGAAGCAGCGTGGAGTTGTTAGAATTTTTCCAATCTCTAGCATGGAGGAAAACAGATGTGTGGAATTCCAACCTTTCTTCAGAGCCGTGAAGGTAGGAAGACTCTAGAAGAAGTCCAACTTTGATCACAAACTTATTTTCAGCTTGCTACACTAGAGACTTTAGGAATTTTTCCCCTTGGGTGAGATCTGAGATTTTCTTGGCTGAGTTGAGTTACCTTGCTCCCAATGGAAGAGCTCCTTCAATCTGATTGTCTGGTATATATTTTCATCTGTATACTTTCTCTGATTTCTGTTTTGCTGTTGATTTGGATAAATGAGTTTCACTGATATTTGCTATGTGTTTGGTATTTGGAGGGAATAGAGTCAAGCCTTGGATATAAAGCTTGGTGTCCTCCTTTCTCCATTAAGGAACAGTAATTAGGAATTTAGCTTGAATCTAAATATTACATTCCCTAGACTAACAATATTTAAGGGACCAGATAGGTAGAATTCTAGTCCAGTACTCCCACTCTCTGGCCCCAATCACCCACTTTCCTTCCTGGCAGGAATCAAACTCTCCCTTGGAGAAGAGTGAAGAAAGGAGAAGAGAGGTCTATTCTTGCCTCCCTGAAAGCCACACAAGACATCCCCTTGCTACATGTTGGAACTTTGTCGTTAGGAACATAATTTCTGGTTATTTATTTTTGCAAGAAATTGTGGGTTTTGGCTATTTTTTCCCCTAAAAACCTTGAATGTTTTTTGTTTTTTTTTTTTTTGTTACCTTCCAGACTTCTTCAGTATTTTTCTGAATGGGGCTACTTGAGTACACTTTTTAAATGAAATCACTGCATGCTTTTATTGCTAAAAGCTCCAGCCTTCCATTCAACAAGGTCCATTGTTTTTGATTTGTTTACACTTTTGCTAGCCTGGACTGGCTTTGGGACTTGGGTTAATATTATCCCCATTTTACAGGTAAGTAACTAAAGACCTGAGAGCTTAAGAGACTTGCTCAGTGTCACTCAGCCAGCATGTGTCAGAGTGGGAGTTCAGACTCAAGTCTTCTGATTCTATATCTGCTGTCCTTTTCAAATAACTATCTCATTGAATCTTTTTTTAATTAAATTTTCTCCCTCTTTTTCACCCCTTCCCTCAACTGAGATAGAAAGAAAAAAAAACAAAACTCCTATTACAAACATGTACAGTTCAGCAAAACAAATTCCTGCATTGGTAATGTCCCCCCCCCCAATATGTCTCAATCTGCACTCCAAGTCCATACCTCTCTAATATTATATTTCAAATTTTCTACTCCTTTACAGTGGTGGCTACAAAATCTTATGTGATTCTGACTCTAGCTCCTCAGTGCTTGAATTGCTTGTACCCTCTTTTGTTTTAACTGGAAGCTCTGAATTTTGGCTATAATGTTCCTGGGAGTTTAATTTTGGGATTTCTTTCAGGAGGGGATTGGTGGATTCTTGTTATATCCACTTTTTGGTTCTAAGAGATCTTGGTAATCCCCTTATAAGATTTGTTGAAATATGTTGTCTAGGCTCTTTTTTTTGGGTCTTGGTACTCAGGTAGTCCAATGATTCCTAAACTTTTCTTCTTAGTCTGCTTTCTAGGTCCATTGTTTTTGCTATGACGTACATTGGGTTTCCTTTCTTTCTTTTCTTTTCTTTCTTTTTTTTTGGGGGGGTCTTTGTTTTAGTATTTCCTCTCTAATCTGAGGGAGTTGGTTTTAAATGATTTTAAAGTTCCCTTCCAGCTCTAAATCCTAACATCCTGTGATCTTAAGTCTAAATCATCTTCTACATGACAGTTCTTTAAATCTCTGAAGATAGCTACCATGTCTCCCGCTGTCTTCTCATTTCCAGGCTGACCATTCCAAGATCCTTCAACTAATCCTTATACAGTATTATCTCTATTCCCTCTGTCCATGTTTACTCACTTCTGGAATGCTTCAATTTGGCCATGATCTTTTAAAAATGTGGTGCCCAAAACTGAACCCAATATGCTGGGTTTTTAATCTGACTAGGACAGAGGAAAATAGAGCTATTATCTCCCTTGTATTGAGCATTATGCCAACACATTGAAAGCCTGGAACCCAGAATAAGTCTCAGATGAGGTATGTAGTGTAAGTCTGAAGAGCCAAGCAAAGGAAAGGTAGACGAGTAGGGAAAGTGTGGGGCTAAGGAAGACAACCAAGTCCTGCAAAAATTTCCCCTAGGCTGGATCTAGTTCTGAAACACTGAGGCATCTCATGCGCCATGTTGGGCTGTTCTGGAGTAAGCTGAGCACCTCAACTTTTTTATGGTTTTTGTTTTTTAATTAAGGCAACAGGGCAAGTCTTACATCAAATGAGGACACTATCTGAAAATAAGGGCATTCAGCTTTGCCCCTGTCTGAAGAAGCCTGAAGGATGCCAGGCATATACTTTCATTGACCTCCAAACCTGCCTCAACTTATCTCTCCAGTCTTATTACTTCCCTTCACAAACTGTATGGTCTAGTAAGAGTGGTGTTCTTATTGTGCCTCATACATGGCACACAATCTCCTGTCTCTGTGTCTTTGTATTGTGTCCCTCGTGCTTAGAAAGTCCTCTTTCCTCAACCCTATCACCTAGAATCCCTAGTTTTCCTTTAAGGACCAGCTCAAGAACCATCTTCCTCATCAGTGGTGTCAAATTCAAATAGAAAGGGATCCCTGTGGGTCACATATTGACTTAGAAAACCACAGATTAAGATTATCTATATTGCATTATATTTTCACTTATTTTGTTAAACATTTCCCAGTTACACTCTAATCGGTTCAGACTGAACTCAGGAATATTTTTTGGCCATTTGTTGCTGGCTGGCTTTCAGTTTACACTCTATCACATGAAGCCTTTCCTGATCCCTCCAGTTGTCAGTGACTTCCCCTCAAATAATCTTGCATCAATTCTGTATATACCTACATATGTATAGGTTGTGACTCCTGGCTAGACTGTAAGCCTCTAGAGGACAGGGGTTGTTTTATTTTTAACTTTGTTTTTCCAGCACCTAGCACAGTACCTAACACATAGAAGATACTTCATAATGCTTATTGATTGATCAATTTCATCTCAACCCATCCCTTGGAATGAGGCTAGTAGGAAATCTCTCTGTAGTCAAAGGGGTCAGAACCAATAGGCCTGAGAAAGGCAAATGTGGTTTGATAGAAAGATCATCAGCCTTAGTATGAGAAAACCCCAGTTTAAGTTCCTGCTCTGCCCACTTAGTGGCTATGTAATCTTGGGTAAGTCACTTTACTGCTATGAGCCTGATTTTCATAAGGTGAGAGACTTGCACTGAATTTGACAACTCATTGCAATAAATAGGATTTCAAAAGTTCCTTCCCAGCTCTGCAATTTGGGAATTCTGGTCCCTTCCTTATGCCACCATTCTAAGGCTAGCAAAGGAGACAGGTAGTGGGGTTGAGAGATTGGAGGTGAACCATGAGAGATTCATGAAAGCTAAGCTAAAGGAGGAGAGGGCCTACAATGTTAAATCCTGCAGAGGGGTGCAGAAGTGGTAAAGGAGGTGAGTACACAGATTTCTTTACCTCACTGGCTCTTGTTTGTACCCAACACACAGGCTTCTTGCCCAAGTTCATTTTCCTTTGGGGCACCTCTTGACCAATTCTACCTACTTCATACATTGGCCAATGGAAGTCTATTGCAAAAAAAAAAAGAGAAGTCACCAATTTTGGGAAGAGGCCCGGGCAGAGTTGACTCTCCTTGTGTAAGACAAGGGCTGGGGCAGGCTTATAAATAGGGATCTCCGCTACGCCATAGAGGACCTACCTTGGACCTAAATGGAGGAAGAATGGTGAGTACTTGGAGGGTCCTGCTGCTGCTGGGCCTGGCTACAGCAGTCACAGCTTTACCTAGAAGAAGGCTGACCTACAAGGATGCTTCAGTCCTGGCTGCAAGGAGGTTTAACAAGAACTTAAATGAAGGAGCAAAGTATCGCGTTCTGGTGTCCAGTCTTCCAACTCCAGTGAGTACACAGGGGATTCCTTGGGGGTGTGTATGTGGCTGGAGTTGGGGACCAGGGGAGACCACAAGGAGATGTGAGACTATTGGGCAGTAGATTAAATGGAAAATGCTGAACTTTGATCTGGGTTCCTGACCTGACTCTGAAATTGAATTGTGTGGCTTTCTACAAATATCTGTGGTATCTAAGGCGCAGCTAGATGGTGCGTTGGATAGAGTGCTGGGCCTGGAGTCGGAAAGATTCATCTTCCTGAGTTCAAATCTGGCCTCAGACATTTACTAGCTGTGTGACCCTGGGCAAGTCACTTAACCCTGTTTGCCTCAGTTTTCTCATCTGTAAAATGAGCTAGAAAAGGAAATGGCAAACCACTTCAGTATCTTTGCCAAGAAAACCCCAAACGGGGTCAAGAAGAGTCAGACGTGATTGAAATGAGTGAACAACAATAAAAAGGTATCTAAGACTTGTTGAACAGCTTGGGGTTGGGTAGTTCTGTTCAGGGGCCAACGAGGCCAGCTCTGCCTGCCATATCTGCAGAGGGACAGTGTGGCAGAGTGGAAAGAGCCCTGGAGTTAGGGGTCAAAGAGCCTGATTCTCAGCTCTCTTATTTATGCCCTGAGGGACCTTGAACAAGTCCTGTAACTTTTCTAGACTTTACCTCCCTCAGCTGTAAAATGAGGGAGTTGGATTAAAACAAGTGTTCTTCACCTTTGTGTGGACCAGGCTGGTGAAGCCTATGGACCCCTTCTCAAAACCATATTTTTAAATAATGGAAGGAAACGCTAAATTTCAGTTAGATATTAAATAAAACAAAGATGTAATTTTTTTCTATCCAAGTTCATAGACCCCTTTGGAAATCTGGGGACCAAGGTTAAGGACCTTTGGGCTGGGTGTTTTCTAAAGTGTTCCATGATTCACCTCCAGGACTTAGAACAGGGACAAGCCTTGACCACACTGTCTCAGTCTCTCTTCCTCCTGTCTCGTCTTCATCCTATCTTCCCATACCCAGGCACACCCGGCTCCAGTTCTCATCCAACTCCACCAAGAAGGGGCAATGACACGGCCTTTCCACTTTCCAAACCACCAATCTGCCTACTTCCTAAATGTCCCGTAGAATACTGATATGCAATCACTCCCTTCCCTAACTACTCCCAAAATGATGAGAGTTGTAGCAGGGACATTCCAGTACCCAAAAGACAGATCTGCGGTCCTCTTTAGGAGAAACAATGAGGTGATAGCATGTTGTACTTGGCCCCAGAAAGACTTGGGTTAGAATCCTGCTTCATACTATCTGTGTGACTCTAGGCAAATTCCTTAACCTCTCTGGTCCTCAGTTCACTCACCTGTAAAATGAGAGGGTTGGACCCGGATGGTCTATAAGGTCCTCTCCAGTTCTAAATCTATTACAATAATAGCTAGCAGGTATACAGCAGCGCCATAGGGTTTTGCAAAGTGCTTTACATATGCTAACACCTTTGATCCTCCCAAGAACTCTCGGAGGTAGGTAGGTGCTATTATTATTCCTCTTCTATAGATGAGGCACAGAGAGGTTAAATTCCTTGCTCAGGGTCACACTGCTGGGGGGGGGGGAGTGTCTCTAGCAGTCTTTGTTGTTGAGTCATGACCTCATTGGGGGTTTTCTTGACAAAGACACAGGAGTGGTTTGCCATTTCCTTCTCCAGTTCATTTTACAGATGAGGAAACTGAGGCAAACAGGGTTAAGTGACTTGCCCAGGGTCACATGACTCGTAAGTGTCTGAGGCTACATTTGAACTCAGAAAGATGAGTCTTCCTGACTCCAGGCCCGGCACTGTATGCACTGTGGCACCACCTAGCTGCTCTATGAACTCAAGTCTTCCTGACTCTAAGTCCTAGTGTACCACTTCCTAACATCCTGAGACACTGACCCTCAGCAAATACTTCACCTGTTTATATTGCTTAGGGTTTTATTGCTTAATACTTCAAAGGTTTGTGATTTCACGGGTGGGGGTACCCACCTTACTTCTGCGGCTTCCTCCAGTCCCCCTTCCCATGTAAACTCTAACTCCTCCATGTTTCTTGAGCTACCATGGCTGAAAAAAATTCCTCCTCTTGCGGTCACTTTTCTGGTGATGAGCTTCCTGTCTTCAGCTGGGCTGGTCTTCTTTTCACAGACACAAGCTCTCCCACTGGGTCTGAAATCTTTCCAGGCAGAACTTGTGCTTTGATAGTACAGCTTTGAGGAAGGCAGGGTCACCCTCAGGCCATGATGGGGCATGAAAACAGAACCTTGGCATATGAGATCCTTGTTGACCTTGAGTTTTTACCCTGATGTTTTAGGACTCACTTCTGGAGCTGCCACTGACATTCAGAATAAAGGAAACGGAGTGTCCTTCATCAGGGCAGCAGAACCCAGAAACCTGTGCCTTCAAAGAGAATGGAGTAAGTAGCATTTGGTTTTGGAGGCAGCCCTTTGGCACTCTCTGCACATCCCCAGGATGGGGTCTTGGTGCAGAAACTCACCCTGTCTCACTTCATTATGGAAGACCTAAGCTGTAGCCCTCCCCACCACTGCATCACTGTGTTTCTTTCTAGCAATAATAACTACCAATCTTGGCATTTGAACAACCCATAACTTCTCTTTTTCTTTTTCTTCTTCTTCTTTTTTTTTGGAGTTATTTTTTAAAATTAATTTATTTCGAATTATCAATTCTCTTTTTCTTTGAAAAAAGTTTTACTGATGCTTTTTTGTTTCTTACACCAGTTTCCTGATAGATACCACTCTCAATAGAACCCTTTCTCATAACAACAAAAACAGTAACAAAACCAACTGCTAGGATCTATCAGTATATGCTACATTTGATGTCCATGCTCCTCTGTTTCTCATCTCTATTGAGACTATGGTATCATCTATCCTATGCAACAGAACAATAGACTAATCTTCCTGAGAGGATGACAAGTGGCATATTTTTCAAATCCTCAAACATGTTTTTTCTCTCTCCTGATCAGTTGGAGAAGAACTGTACAGCGAAGTTCACCAGGCTGACTCCTTTAGGGCTGAGTTCCGTCGAATGCCAGGATGTCGGCAATAACAACAATTTGGGTAAGCTTTCCCAATATGGCTTGCCAAGTGAGAAGGCAGGTTTGTTGCAGAAATGCAACCTGGGATTGGGGATCTCCAGGCTCCTCTCTGCTTTTTCCCAAACTTGCCCAAGCCATGAGTCTAACATGAGAATCCCCTAGATGTCAGCATTAAAAAACCTCATTGGAAAACCCGCATCTCAGGAGGAAGGAAGCCTTGCCCCACCCAAACCCAACAAACTGAGAGATGTAAATCTGGGTTTCCCAAAAAAAGAAAACTATGGATGAGTTATTTAATTCAGAAGATTTTTAAATATTCCGATCAAAGGCCTCATTGGATTTGGTTACTCAAGGAAAATGGACTATCTAAAGCTGATCAAGTTTGTGGTCAGTGTGAATTGCCCAAACTTAGCCAGTTTTTTCACCTTTATGGCAGGCTATCTATAGCTGCTACCCTGTCTCTTCCTTTTTGACTGTCTGCTGGAGTCACATGACTCCATCTCCACCACTTACCAATTGGGTGACTTTGAATTATTTCTTTGTGTCTCAGTTATCCCATCAGTCGAAAAAGGGGGAAGGGTGGACTGGATAATTTCTAAGGTTACCTCCATTCTAACATTCTGCGATCGTAAGCTGAAATCTGTTTCTGTGTAATGTAATAAAGAGACTCAGGTTTGGGAATCAGGAAATGTGTTCTATTCTTATACTGGCCACTGAATGTAGGTTATGGGGCTACTCACTAAAATCCTATGAGTTATCGATGTATGGGTTCTCTCTGCCATGACTGTATGTACATTTGGATAGCACTTTGGAGATTACAAAACATTTTGCCATATCTTATCCTATTTGGTTCTTGCAGGTATGTGAGTATTATTAATTCAATCTTTTTACTATCTTCTGTGAACACAGGGCATTGTGGAAAGCTTTAGACTCCACCTTGCTTCCCTAAGACTCACATTATTAACTTTTATTTTATATTATTATATTATATTTTAGTTTATATTATGTTTCATATTATTATTTTATATTTTTTCTCTTAAGAAAGTTCACGTTAAAAGATCTTCATCCAATGGAATCATTGACACCAGATCCCTTCCACCCAAAATTAGACAGATATATGACCAGGCCAGATATAACACAATACTTGGAATCTTGAGGAACTTCTAAGGAAAAGAACTAGAAAAGAACCAGTGAAATGGAGAAGCTTTGGTTGATATAAAAGCTGCACCTTTATCCCTCTCCCTCCCTGCTTTGGTTGGAAAATCCTCCCTCCCTGCTTTGGTTGGAAATAAATAAAAGTTGCAATAAAAACTCTTCAGGGTTATCAATTTTCACTTGGGAATCTGTGTTTGGTTTCTGTGTTTTGTTTTTGGAATCTCTGTTTCCTCTAACCCTGGCACAGATCTAGAACTAATTTCTTTTTTAAATAATTTAATTTAATTTAAAATCTCAATGAACAAGCAATTATTTTCTTTCCTTTCTACCTTTCCTCATCCTCATTAGAGAAAAAAGAAGATATCCCTTTGCAACAAATATGAATATAGTCAAACAAAATGAATTCCCACACAGGCCATATTCAAAAATGTGTCTCATTCCACATCTGAATCTATCATCCCCAGTGATAAGAAAGTTAGGAAGAAGGAAGGGCTTAGGGGTATAGATAATGAGTTCAGTTTGGGATGTGCTGCTTTGGAGATGTCTGCCCAGTTTGAGATGCCCAGTCAGATGCATTCAAAGTTGTTTGCCTTTATAATGACTTTTTTATTGTATTAATTGTACTCCTGGTTCTGCTCCCTTACTCTGCATCACAGAAGATGGCAGGTGTTATGGATTCAGTTTTTCAGGGGGAATGGCAAGTAAAAAGATGCAGAGAGGATAATATCTCTTGTCCAAGGGATTACAGTGTTCCGAAGGCCAAGTTCAATATGATGGTTTAGGGGAGGTTGCTGAAACTCAAGAAATGCTAGGGGTACCCAGAGAGCATGAAGGCCCACATGGCTAGACCTACCCATAGGCAGAACAGATGGTTGCCTACATGGTGGGTTGGGAGGAGGGCACACTGCCAGCCCTCTTGTGCCAAAATATCTGTGACCTTTCCTTAGTTCCTGAAATCCCCACCACTGGAATCGGGCCTCTGGGTTGGGGCAAAATAGACCGAAACTTTCAAATAAAATGCATATATGTTAAACATTAGGTCAATTGCACTCAATGAACTTGAGTAAATTATTTTCTAATACTCAACCCAAGGAGCCTGACCCAGGTGGAGTGTATTTGAGGGGAGAACCTCAAACATATGCCTTAGGGCATATGTAGCTATGAGAAGCAACAGCTCTGCCTAAATCTTAGGGACTGGGGATGACTAGAGGAAGGGGTAGGGGTGTGTGTGCGTGTTGTGTGTGTATGTGTATGTGTGATCATATTGTCAAGACAGACCCTTAGGGCCCCGCCTGATGCTTTCTCTGATTCTCACTCTCACAGGCTGAGGTGTTTCCTATCTTATGCCTGGGCTCTGCCATCTATGAACCGAAATGCCTCCCCCCTCCCCTAGAAGACAAACGAAGAGCCAGATCAATGGTGCCTCAAAGAGGGACTGGCAAGGACAACCCCTTTAAAGTATTCTCCCTAGGTATGGTAGAAGAGGGATGTCAATCAATCAATCAATCAATAAACATTTAGCACCTGCTATGTGCCAGGCACAGTGCTAAGTGCTGGTGATACAAAAAGAGGCTACAGGGGCAGCTAGGTAGCGCAGTGGATAGAGCACCAGCCCTGGAGTCAGGAGGACCTGAGTTCAAATCCGGTCTCAGACCAAACACTTGACATTTACTAGCTGTGTGACCCTGGGCAAGTCACTTAACCCCAAATGCCACAAAAAAAAATCCCAACAAACAAACAAAAAAAGAGGTTACAGACAGTTCCTGCCCTCAGGGAGCTTACATTCTAATGGGGGAAGACATCTATCTATATATATATATATACACATACACAAAGCAAGTTACATACAAGATGTAAAGGAAATAATTAACAGAAGAAGGCACTAGAATTAAGAGAGGATAGAGAAGGCTCCCAGTAAAAGATGGGTTGTTAGCTGTGACTTAAAGCAAGTCAGGGTTATCAGTAGGTAGAGCAAAGGAGGGAGAACATTTCAGCAATGTGGGACAGTCAGAGAAAACATGTCCTGGGACACAGTCCAATTTCTCCTTCAGATGAAATGGCCTCACACTGTGGTGGGAAGAATTTAGGTCAGACTCATTCAGCCTGGTTCCAGAGAACAGAACCAGGAGCAGAGAGGGAAGGGAGAGAATGCTCAGGGGAGTAGATTCCAGCAAGAAGAAATGAAGGACTGTGCAAAAAATGGAATGAGTTGCCTCAGATGGCAGCGGCTTGCCCCTCCCTGGAGGTCTTTAAGCAGAGGTCAGATGATCACTTCTCAAGGACATTCTAGTGGAGTTTCCTGTTCCAGGATGGATGGGTTGGACAGGGTGATCTCTGAGGTTCCTCCTAACTCTGAGATGTTATGGTTCAGCCAAGACCAGAGTTGGAGCTAGAACATTTGGCTATCCTTTCATGTCAGAGGTTGAATGGTAAAGCTCCAAGCCAAGACTATATACGGGGCCTGAGCTTGACAAAGTATTCATGGGATTTGCTGCAATTAATTTCCTTCAGGCATATGTGTATTTTTATCTCAGGTCCACCTTCTGGTCTCTCCTAAAGTAGCTGCAGTTGGACAGTTTCCCTTGCCAATAATGGAATAACTCTGTGATGGGTTATGTGTCTAAGCACTGGATGGATTTCAGGTACTGGGACCCATTCTTGCTTTCAGCTGCCTGTCATCTAGTCTCTTCTAAACTGATGAAGAAACCAAAGCCCAGAAATTTAAATGATTTGATCAAGATCACACAGCGAGTTGGACTAAGAGCTTCAAATCCAAGTCTTCTGACTCCTGATCTGTTACACTGACCAATGCACCATAGTGGAGAAAGGGTGTGAATAAGAGATGATCTTGCAAGTCATCCCTGAAAGGGGGGCAATACTTGGTCATGTTAATGAACTCCTTCTAATAATTAATCATGACTCCATGTCTATGATGGTGTCTAGCCAGAGGGAGAAGCTATCCAGAGGTAGATCAAGGTAGGTCCTTCAAGGTCTTCTCTGGAACTGTAGGACTTCCCCATTTCAGAGCCCACTTCCCCTCCACCTTGCTCTGGAAGCACAGATGATCACCTTTAGCCTTGGGGTAATATGTTTGCCAATGCATGGATTTCCTGAGTGGGTCCTCTGGCAAGTTGCAGGTATCTATGTTCTAACTCAATGTCCCAATCTAGGTTGATGTTGCCACCTCTTCCTTCTCCATCAACCCTCATTCCCTTCCATAGCATCAAAAGGGAGAGGCTAACAGAGCTTACTAATCAGAGAGATTCTTGGGTTCCCTTCGCCCGTAAAACCACAGCATTGTTTCTTCTAACAAAAACACAGGAGAAAAGTCCTTGGAAGAAAGCTGGGGGTGGGAGGGAGAGAAGTAGGGATGATAACCAGCCTACCAGGGCCTTTGTTTTTCTGCTGCTTCACCTTCTTCTAGCTCTCTTCTTCCTTTGCTTCTTTGTTTGTTTGTGGACCCTGAGAGCCGCCACTGTTCTGCAAGGACCTTGCCTGCTGGTCCTCAGCTGGCCTGTTTTTGTAGGCCCTGGGGACCAAGCACAGCTTAGGACCAACCCCAGCCCAGCTGGTGTCTCCTATCCTCTGTCCAAAAATTTCAGAAAAGAATCGGGAGGTGAACTTTTATAGCTAGATTTACCAGGCATGAGCATGAAAGCACTTCCAAGCAACACATGCCCCTGCTGCCTTAGCAAGGCAGTAGGGTCTGCCCTCCTTCAAACTCAAGCTGGGCAGACAGAGAGGAACCAGGGGCAGGACCAGGTGCTAGAGACCCAACCTCACTAACCATTCAGAGGTTTGACAGAGGTCTTGTGTTCTTATCCTAGGATTATAGATGTTTACTTGAAAGGGACCTTGAAGGTCATGTGGTCCAATCCTTTCATGTTATAGATAATGAAACTGAATGTCAGAGAGGGGAAGGAGCTCACACAAAGGTCACACAGGTAGTAAGGGATAAAGCTGGCCTCCAAATTCAAGTTAAACAATCTTTCCAATATGCCACAGTTCCTTTTCGCATCTTCCAAGCCTATTCCTTCTTGATCTTAGTGGGAACCTGCTTCTTCTGCCAAGAGGCCATAATTTTGAGGAAGTCATCCATCCTCTCATTGTCTGCCATGTTTTTCTGATGCCTCAGCTCCTCTCCACTCTCTTTTTCCTTTGCTAGCCTTGCCAGATTATGCTTCTTGGCTTGGTGTGGATGCTAAGTGCCTTTAACTCAGCCTGCTCAGGCCATGCTTCTGCAAAGACACGGTCCCCGGCTGAACTGTGCTTGGACAAAAAATCAACTAGAAAATCAACTCCTTCTCATTCATTCCTCCAGACACTTATGCAGAAAGAAGGGGACTTAAAAGATGTTAGTCAAAGGATAGAAACAACAGTATAAAGAAGAGTCAGTGTTCAAGGGAACATGGGAAGGCAGGAAATCTAATACATTGTTAGTAAAGTGATGAACTGGTCCAAACATTCTGGAAAACAATACAGAGTTATGCCAGAAAAGTGACTAAATGGGTCATACCCTTTGACCCACTGATACTATTCCCAAAAGTAGAGTATGTGC
The DNA here is from genome assembly GCF_900497805.2 of Vombatus ursinus. Classification (NCBI taxonomy): domain Eukaryota; kingdom Metazoa; phylum Chordata; class Mammalia; order Diprotodontia; family Vombatidae; genus Vombatus; species Vombatus ursinus. Next base: position 2,671,346 of record NW_020954645.1, on the reverse strand, counting down.
CCAAAGAAGGCCAGAGACAAAGTCTCATATATACTAGAATATTCATAGCAACCTTTTTTGTGGTAACAAAAATTTAAAAAACAAAGAAGGTGTCCCTCAAATGCGTAATAACTGAGCAAATTTACACCATGGGAAATGGCAAATACTAGGAATCCGGAGACCTTGGAACACTTGTTTGAATTGATTTAGAGCAGAAGCAAGAGGACAGAACACTTTGACTACAAGAACGTAAAGGAAAACAACAATGAAAGGTACAGAATTCAGATCAAAGCAATGACTTCTTTTTAACTTCCCTCCAGCGTCACATCACAGCTTGCTTTCTCCCTGGTCTCTGTAATTTGTGAAAACAGAAATATTTCCAATACTAATTTTTAGCCCCCTTTATAGATATTCCTACTTCACTAGCTTAAGAATACAAAAAAGTATTATATGGAATTTAGTTTATTTCTCAAGTTGTTGTGTTTCATGGAATCAGAATTTTAGAGCTAGAAAGGATGTTGAGAGTGAGATGCCATCTGGTTCAACTTCCCATCTGTGATAATCCAAAAAAAGCCAGAACTTATGGGATTCTCTGAGACCCATAATGCTCACTTGTTGGAGGTTACCTCAGCTATGACCTGGGCTCTCTTCCTACAATCTTCTAGAAACTTCCATACCTCCCATTTATACTTGGTCTATTTGGTCAGCCAATACCATAGTGCCTATGATATCAACATTGGGAAACCAACCAGCTGTCCTTGAGCATGAACTTGTCATATTCATACAAATATAACTCAGTGACCTTTGGTTGTCTCTGTGATGCCCTGGTGTGGAGGAGAGGAAAGATCTACTTGTCCTATACATCAATGAGAAAGAGGGTGGCCTCTGGTGGAAGATCAGTGACCCTATTCCTCTCCTGTTGTGGCCCAAAGATCCTAACACTATCTGTGGAAACTTGAGAAAGTTGCTTCACTGAGACTCAATTTCCTCATCTGTAAAATGGGTTCAATAATACTTGTGCTACTCATATCATGGAGTTATAAAAAAAGCACTCTGGAAACCTTAAAGTACCATAGTAATCTGGGTCATTATTATAACAGATATGTTATTATATACATACATATCTATATGTATCTACATACATATCCTGTATACATACAGGTTTATGATAACATATTGTTCTATTTATATAATGCATGTAGATAATATACAAATATGTGTATACACACATGCATGTGCATGCATGTATATATAGGAGATATTTTTTAAAAATGAGATTCTGATCCATTCTAGGCACATTAGGCCTCCCCACCCTGAAATATCCCACTATTGTGACATTGAAGTATCAAAGGAAAAGTCCTCCATCCCCCCCCCCACAAGTCCATACTAATCATGGGAGGCAGGTGGTATAGTCCAAAGAACCCTGGATTTGGAGTCAGAGAACCCAGACTGGATTGGAGTCCTGGATCCCATAGCTCACTAGCTAAATGACTGAGTTTTCACTCAATCCCTCTGAACCTCAGTTTTCATATCGGTATGTAAGGGGGAAAATGAATTAGGAGAATCCTTGATCAATAAATTTTTTTTCTTTTTGGTGAGGCAGTTGGGGTTAAGTGACTTGCCCAGGGTCACACAGCTAGTAAGTGTCAACTGTCTGAGGCCAGATTTGAACTCATGTCCTCCTGACTCCAAGGCTGAATCTCTATCCACTGTGCCACCTAGCTATCCCCCTTTTTTTAAAAGCAATTGGGGTTAAGTGACTTGCCAAGAGTCACACAACAAGTAAGTATTATGTGTCTGAGGCTGGATCTGAACTTAGGACTTCCTGACTCCAGGGCCAGTGCTCTATCCACTGAGCCACCCTAGCTGCTCCTAAAATAATTTTTTAAAAAAATAATTAAAAGAGACAATCAGAGAAACTACGTTTTGCTAAAATGTACCATAGACAATGAAGTAATATCAAAAAACCTTTCAGCAAATTTCTCTGATAAAGGCCTCATTTCTCAAATATATAGGGAAACTGAGTCAAATTAATTTTTTTTACTTAGTGAATTCTCTTTTTTTGCATTTAATAGTATTTTATTTTTTCCAATTACATGTAAAGATAATTTTTAACATTCATTTTTGTAAGATTTTGAATTCCAAATTTTTCTCCTTCCCTCCCCCCTCCCCAAGACAGCAAACAATCTGATATAGGTTATACATGTACAATCATGTTAAACATATTTCCACATTAGTCATGCTGTGAAAGAAGAATCAGAGCAAAAGGGAAAAATCATAAGAAAAAACAAAAAAAATGAAAACAGTATGCTTTGATCTGCATTCAGTTGAGTCAAATTTATTTATTTAAAAAAAAAGGGTCATTCCCCAAATGACAAATGGTCAAAGGATATAAGCAGGCAATTTTCAGAAGAAGAAATCAGAGCTATTGATAGTCACATAAAAAATGAAAAATAGCCAATGGTCACATGACTTATTTCTGACTAGAGAAATGCAAATTAAAACAACTCTGAGGTATCACCTCACACCTATCAGATTGGCTAACATGAGAAAAAAGGAAAATGAAAAATGCTGGCAGGAAATGTGGAAAAACAAGTTCACTAATGCACTGCTGGTGAAGTTGTGAACTGGTCCAACCATTCTGGAGTACAATTTGAAACTATACCCAAAGAGCTATAAAACTGTGCATACCCTTTGACCCAGCAATATCACTACCAGGTCTGTATCACTAAGAGATCAGAGAAAAAGGAATCAGACCTATACATACAAACATATTTATAGCAGCTCTTTTTGTGGTGACAAAAAATTGGAAATTGAGAGGATGCCCATCAGTTGTGGAATGGCTGAACAAGATGGAATGCTACTGTGCTATATAAGATATGATGAGCAGGATGATTTCAGAAAAATCTGAAAAGACCTATATGAAGTGAAGACCAGAGTGAAGTGAGCAGAACTAAGAGATCACTGTACACAGTTAACAAGCAATATTGTCAAGATGTTCAACTGTGAAAGACTCAGTTACTCTAATAATACAATGATCCAAGATAATTATTAAGGACTCACAATGAAATCCACCTGCAGAGAGAGAACTGATGAACTCAGTGCAAACCGAAGCTTAATTTTTCGCTTTATCTTTCTTGCTTTTTGTGTGTGTGGCATGGCTACTGTAGAAATATGTTTTGCATGATTTCACATACATGATATCATATTGCTTGCCTTCTCAATGATTGGGAAGGGGTTGGAGGGAGAGAATTTGGAACACAAAATTTTTTTAAAGGCTACAAGATAATAAATTTAAAAAAATTTTTTAGACATGAGTTTACAGACACATCTAGGCTGTGTAACCCTGGGAAAGTCATTTAACCTGTCTGCTTCAGCTTCTTCAATTACTAATTAGGGTAATAACATCACCAACCTCCCAAGATTGTAAGGATCAAAGGAGATACCTGTAAAGTGCTTAGTACAGTGCCTGGCACAGAACAGGCGCTTAATAAATGCTTACTGTCTTCCATTTCCTTCCCCCCACTTCAGGAATGGGTTGAACTAGATGGCTGCTGAACTCTGTGATTCAGGAGCTATATTTTTATTTCTCTTTCTATCCTAACAGTGTCTAACAGTACTCTGTACACAGAAGATATGGAACAAATATTTGTCTAGCCAAATTGTAACATCATTTCTAAGGGAAAAATGCACTGAGAATTCCAACTTGGAATGCAAAGAACAAATATTTTCCCAATGCATCCACGCAGCAAAAAAGAAAAAGGGACTCCTTTAGCACCAAACTTCTAGTGGTAGCTTCAGTGTCCAGGGAGGCTGGGAGAGGAATAAGGGACAAAAACAAGGCTACATGAGTTTGTACAGTTGAGGTGGAGGAAAAGATAACAAAAACTCATTTATATAGTGCTTTAACATTTACAAAGGGCTTTTCCTCACAACAACCCTAGGGGGTAGGTAGTATAACTATCTTTATTTTACAGATGAGGAAACTGAGGCTTAGAGTGCAAAAGGCAACTTGTCTCAGGTCAAATATAGAAAACCTCAGAGACAGGATGAGAATTCAAGTTTTTTTTTTTAAGGCAATTGGGGTCAAGTGACTTGCCCAGGGTCACACAGCCAGTAAGTGTCAAGTGTTTGGTCTGATGCCGCATTTGAACTCAGGTCCTCCTGACTTCAGGACCGGTGCTCTATCCACTGCGCCACCTAGCTGTCCCGATCAATAAATTTGAGATTAAAGAGTATGGGTCTGTGTATGGAGGTATCTGAGGGACACTTACCCAAGGACTGTAGGCATCCCATTGGTGCCTTTCTGAGAAGTCACAGAGAACTTTGGTTTGGGATTCAGAGATTAGAACTGGCTTTAAGATGATTTACTGACTGGAACTCAAGAGGAAAAACCCTTATCTTTGTGCCCGTGAATATAGTAAGTGTTTAATAAATGCTTGTGGATTGACTAAAGATGAAGAATTAGAGAAGCATGGAAAGCGTATGACTGGATACAGAGTGAAGTCAGCAGAATCAGCCAGATGATACCCCCTATGACTTACAACAATGCAAACGGGAACAAATGCTAACAATAAATCAATGAGGTGAAACTGTAATGACCATGCCTGGCCGCAGAGAAGAGGGGAGAAAGTATACCTCCCTCCTCTCTGGGCAGTGGTGGGGGGACCGTAGGTACCCATAAAGGCTGACTTGGTTGATGTTACAGGTTAGTTTTGCTTAGCTGCTTTTTTCTCTCTTTTTAAATTTTTAAATTTTGTTTAAATTTTTAAAGTTTATTATTCTTATTTTTTTTCTTATTTTTTGGGGGGGACTAGGCAAAGGGGTTAAGTGACTTGCCCAGGGTCACACAGCTAATAAGTGTTAGGTGTCTGAGGTCGGATTTGAACTCAGATCCTCCTGAATCCAGCGCTGGTGCTCTATTCACTGCGCCACCTAGCTGCCCCAAGGAATAGTTTATTGGGGAGGGAAGAGGAAAATAAATTTGGGATAAATTTGGGATAAAAAGAGGGATAAGTTTGGAAATGATGGTGACATATTAACAAGACATCAAATATAAGATTAAAAAAAATAACTTGTGAGATTCTTGGCTGATTGAAACTGGCTCAGTTTCTTCTTTCCTAACTTTGGTTAGGAGATGTGATCAAGGACTATAATCAGCATCACACTCTACAGTTCATATAACACCTACAATTTTTCTGAACTGCTTACAATATATCTTCTCATCTGATCCAATCACTAGCTTCCTGCAAAGCTCAGCTCAGGTGCTACCTTCTTTTTCTTTTCTTTTTTTTTTTTTTTTTAGGCAATTGGGGTTAGTGACTTTTCCAGGGTCACACAGCTAGTAAGTGTCAAGTGTTAGGTCTGAGGCCGGATTTGAACTCAGATCCTCCTGACTTCAGGGCTGGTGCTCTATCCACTGTGCCACCTAGCTTCCCCCTCTGGTGCTACCTTCTACAAGACAGAGACCTTTCCTGGTCCACCAAGTGCTCATGTGCATCTCCTGAAATCATCCTGCATTATTTTGTCTTTACTTACATGTGCACATATTGTATCCTCTCAACAAAATGTCAGCTCCTGCTTTGTTTTGGTTTTTGTATCCCTAGCATCTGGCATCAGTGCCCATGCTTATTAAGTGTTTGTCAAATTGGATTAAATGAAAAGAGTAGTGCATACAATATTATCCCTATTTGATAGATGAGGAAACAGGCTGAGAAAGATCAAATAATTATAATTATACTAATTAGCATTATGACCTACTTGTGTGCCAGCCACTGTGCTAAATGCTTTAAAAATATGATTTCATTTAATCCTCATATCAACCCTGAAAGGTAGATGCTATTATTTTACATTTGAGGAAATTGAGGAAGACAGAGATTAAGTGACTTGTCCAGAATCACACAGCTAGTCAATGTCTAAGAGGTGGTGGTGATGGGGATTTGAACTCAGATCTTCCTGACTCCACACCCAGTGGATAGCATTGTACCCCCTGGCTGCCCAAGATCACATAGTAAGTAGCAGAGGGAACTAAGTGAAGGCACCTTGCTTTCCTATCCGGAAATCTTTACAGTTTCTTCCTCCTTTTCCTCTTGTCCTTCCATTCCACCACTCTCACCCTTCCCTACCTCTTTCCTCACTCACACCTGTTTATTATACCAATCCATCTTCCTCTGGTGCAACTCTTGGCCAACCATTCACCAGGGCATTGATCAATGCCGGCTCTAGGGAAGGCAAGGAGAAGCCACCAATTTCAGGAAGGTCCCAACTCAGCTGGTCACTCACTACTTTACTGGTCTTACTCCCTTTCTACTTTATCACCCCCCTCCATCTTGAACAAGGAAAGTGTCAGGGCAAGGCATAAACGGGGTTCTGTCCTACACCAGCAGAGGACCCTCCACCTTCACTATGAGGAAGCTGTGCCTCTGGGTCTGAAGGATTGCAATTAAGACTTAGAACATGGAGAAGCTATCTATCGCCACCTGGAGGCCACTCCTCTCAGTTCTGCAAGTACTCAGGCAGATTCTCATGGGGCAGATTCCTAGACAAAGAGAAGATAATCCTGCCCTGGCTAATTAAAAAGGAGCCTCACTCACTTGAACCAATTAGAGCACATAAGACAGTGTGTGACTGAGGACCAGAGTGAGTGGTACAAAAAGTAAAGAATAATTACAAAGGCACCTCATGTTTAATAGAGGCATCCTAGCTTGGTGCAAAGAGCACTGAATTCAGTCAAGCCTCTACTCTGATACTTGCAATGTGATTGTGGGTAAGTCATTTAATTTCTCTGAGCTTCCTCATTTATAACATTTAACCTCTCTGAGTTTCCTCATTTATTAATAATAACTTGCCTCATAGGATTATTATGAGGCAAGTGCCTTGTTAAATGCTATGGAAACATGAACTCTTACTGTTTAAAAGCACTTTACCATTTACAAAATTCTGTAACACATTCTCTCATTTGAGCCTCACAACAATTCTGTGAAATACTGTATTGCTATCCCTAGTTTGCAGACAAGAAAAATGAGTCCCAAAGAGGACAGATGATTTGTCTAAGGTCACATATAGTAAGTTGCAGGACCAGGGTTTAAATCTGGGTCTTCTGACTGAAGACCAGGGCTGGAACAGTCCTGGAGGGTTCATTGAAGAGTTAGGTCTTGTGATAGGTCTTGAAGGATGGAGAGGATTTACATGTCTCCTAGGATAGAGAATGTCTTTTTTTTTTCCTGTTCTAAGATATATATCAATATACTAGGCATAGAGTTTCTATTCAATAACTAGAAATGTAGAATCTTAGAGATGGAAAAGATTTCAGAGGACATTTAGTCAAAATGCCCTTCCTCACCAACTTTAGATTCTATGATTTATGTTCAATAATAGGTCACAGCAGACAAAACGTCATTTCCTTTTTTGACAGGGATGCAATATTGATAGATTAGGGGAATGTTATAGACAGAACTTGCCTATATTTTAGCAAAGCTCTCCACAGAGTCTCCTGCTATCCTTGTGGATAGGATGGAGAAATGTGAGTCAGATGATGATTCAGGTGGATTTGAAACCGATGAAATGATTGTACCCAATGTGTAGTTGATGTCAACAGCAATACAGATCTCCAGTGGAATGTCCCAAGGCTCTGATTTTGGTGCTGTGCTATTTACTATTTCTATCAATAACCTGGATAAAGGTATAAATAGCAGGCTTATCAACTTTGTACTTATTGAATAACAATCAGGATTCAAAACTATTTCAACAGGCTAGAATGTTGGATTAAGTCCAATAAAATAAAATTAATAAGGATATATATATAATGTCTCATATTTGCATTAAAAATAATTTTCACAAAGTACATGATTAGAGAGGTATAGCTAGACCTTAATGGACTTCAAAGAGACCATGGGTCCTGAAGATTTGCTCCATTATTCCCACTCTCATCCCTAGGTAAAATGATATAAGAAGGAGAAGATCAAGATCCTGGAAACAATTTTAGCTGACTTCCCTATGTTGCTGTTGTGAATTTATATATATGTATACATATATACACACATATACACATATATACATATTTACACATATACATACACATATATCCACATGCACGCATATTATACATATACATTTATTTGTGTATGTACACATACACATATACATAGCTTTCAGATGGGATTGGAACAGTTTTAGACAGAAAGTGAACTGTGGGATAAATATATAGACTCAAATCGCCTTGTATACTATGTAGAGTAATGCCTTACTCTCATGAGTCTGATTTAAATACTGCAGGAAAAGAGAATTTTTTTATTTGTTAAAAAATGGATATAAGGAAACAGTTTCAAGGGTACCATGTTAAGGTCTTCAGAGCCATAAGCATTATGGATGCCCTAGCTCATTTGCATATAATTATTTTATGACTAAAGAGAATAAAACTAAAAAAATGAGAAATCACAAACATTTGGAGACTGAGGTATGATTTTTTTTTAAAAAAAGGATTATTGATTTGATAAGGGAAATTGGGGTAGTTGTGACTTTTTAGGTGAAAGGCAAGTCATTCAAAATGAAGAGTATCTCATTTAAGTCATTGAGAGTTGTATGAACTAGGTATAGGAACTAATTATAGGAAACTGACAGAAGAATCTGATAGGATCTGGAGGAAAAGAATGAAAGACATAGCAGGGGTCTCAAAAGCTGCTCTGTCAGAGCTGGGGTAGTTAGAAGCACTCAGGTAACAGAAGGCTTCAGCTAAGTAGTTTCTGAGGGAGAATTGACTTTGTTGACCAAGAGCTTCAGTTACAGCTACTGATCATCTAGAATTAAAGAGAGGTGCAGTTTCTCATAAGGGTGTGTCGCTCTCTGCAGCCATCTCTGACTTGACAAGGAAATGTAGAGGGAGCTTCTTAGCAGCCTTGGTTGGTTACTTGGTGAACTGACTTAAACCTGAGTTGTGCTTCTGTGAGCACCACACTGATGGGACAATCCAGTGTCCTAGTGAATGATTTACTGTTGAGGCCCATCTGTACAGCCCAGAGACAGCTAGTCTGATGAGCTTTGAAGTTCTCTGGCTTAAACAGAACTGTTATTCATATTAAGAGGTAAAATGTCCTAAATACCCTTTTAAGAGTATTACAAAGTGAAAAAGCTTAAAAATGATACAGGTAGAGAGGAGAAGAGGATTTTCCTGAGGAGTGGTGAGGATCAATAGGGAAAGGCTGTATCTAGTGGTGAAGATGTCCCTGAATGGACCAATAATATTAAATCCCACAGTTCAGAGTTGGGAGTTACCCTAAGAGCATGAAATTCCCTTCCTTACGTATTTTTCCTTCCACGTCTCTGTTAAGTTCTTGACTGCTCATCACCATAGATATTGAGTGCATTGATGGGAGACTCTGACCTAGGTTTATATGTTTATTATTAATATAGTTTATATAATGTATAACATTACATGATAACATAGTTTATCATTTATTTATTTGCTCTAATATATAAGCATCTATGATATTATTTCTTTTGTTATGGTTATGTTTAAGATCTAAATATGTCATTATTGTGAGTGACTGATTGTATAGATAGCAAATACATCAGATAGGGGCTCAGAAGTTAGAATATTGAGCAAGGGGAGTGTATTTCTCCTCCATAGAATTACCCCCTAGGACCTTGAGAAAATTTGAGTGTAACCTTAGGGTAATTGTCTAACTTTGGAAATATAGACCTGCTAGAATGAGGTCATTCAGTAGGACAGTGGAATGCTGATATGCCTAGGTGAGAGATGTGAGGCCCTTACCTAGTAGGGGTCTATACCTACTACCTGGTGTCTACTTCTGTCGTTACTGGAAGATTTAGAGATGGGAGGGACCTTGGAGATCATCTAGTCTACCTGCCTCATATTCTAGATTAGGAAACTGAGACCCAGAATATGTGTAGTAAGTGGCAAAGTTTAGGTTGGAATCTCCTTGCTCTAAATTTAAATGCAGTGGTCTTTATAACATTCTGTCTCTTCAAGTACAGTTATCTCTCCCACACACCAACTTCCCCCATCACAGTCTCGATATATCGCGGGCTGGCATTAGAAATTAAATGGGAATTTTGGGGGAGTTTTGCAAAAGCTGTAGGTGACACCAAAAGGCCAGCAGATGACACAGAAAAAGTTTAGAAACTCAGAAATGTATAAAATATATGTATGGTATGTATAATGTCAACATATTTATCTTTTAATACCATAATAATTCAAACTTCTTCTCTGGTGTAAAGAGAGGGCTAAAAAATTTTGCATGGACTTTCTAGTTCTCAGGGGTGCCATGCTCCTAACCCCTGTGATGTGAGATAACTGTACATTTATTCTTTACTCATTGTCATGCATTTTTCTCCAATTTATTTGTGTGATCCCAGTTGTTGCAACAAAATTCCCTTAGACATAGGGCCCTTAGACTCTTTCATGTTATATATATATGTATTTAGACAATTGGGGTTAAGTGACTTGCCCAGGGTCACACAGCTAGTAAGTGACAAGTGTTTGGTCCGAAGCCAGATTTGAACTCAGGTCTTCCTGACTTTAGGGCTGGTGCTCTATCCACTGAGCCACCTAGCTACCCCATATTATATATTTGTCATGGGCAGAGTCATCCTTAGTGGAGGGATAGGTCTGGCCAAATCACATTATGTCTCACCTCTGCAGGTGAAATAAATTTATAATGAGCATCCAGGACAGTAGTAAAGGGGAAATAAAGTCATTAAAGGGCAGCCTGAGGGAGTAGTGAGGTGAGGAGAGGGAGTCTCACTATTTGCCTTGATAATACACAAAATTGGGAGGGAAAATTAATAGGATGATAGAAATGAGTTGCAAAAAGATTCCACCAGACATCAACAATGGGTCCAATCTAATAAAGTAAAATTTAATAGGAATAAATGTAAAGTCCAGTTAGGGTGGAACCCATTCTTTTCCCTTCCCTGTCTGTTTCTTGAAATCATTGCCTAACTCCCAAAGGGAGGACCTTCAAATGACTGTTCTAGGTCACCATAGAGACGACTCTGCCCTTGACACAGCCCTAGTAAATATTAAGCAAATATTTGTTGATTACTTCCTATGTTCTTTAGGATTGTGCTATTTGGAAACTTTGAAAGTTTCATAATTTAACTGGTATGGTCTCTATTTAAGAAAAGGAAGCCCTTCCACACTTCCTGAGCTGTAACAAGCAAAAGATTCCTCCCTGGTGACCCATCTCCTTGTGACATGGCTCTCTGAATTTAAAGAGGTTAGTCCCCAGAAAACAGACACATGGTTGCGTGTCAGGTCCAAACGTAAAACCTTTCCATAAGACTAGGGAAAGACAGAATTTGTAGTCTGCTGGCGTAGTCTCCAAGAATGCAAAGTCACTTCCATGCCTCAGTGAGGTACCCAAAGGGAATCTCATTCACTCTGAATTTTTATCTTGGCTTTGGTTTGTTTGTTTTTAGAGATGCAAAAATACAATTCCTCTGAAATTCAGAATTAACAAAACTGTGTCGGTACTCTAAAAGGAGGAGGTGACATCCAGAAGAATGTGCCTTCAATGAGAATGGAATGAGTAGCATTTTGTCTTCCACAAGATTTCACGGAGCTGTGTGATTCCTAGCGATGGAATCCAGACACCCCTCCACTTCCCAGAAGACCTTTCTGTTTCACCCTGGAATTGGGACCATAGGCTGTGATTCTCTGCTTCGTAGGTCTGCATGTCTTTCTCTTAGAAATAATTCTAGTCCTCAGGATTTGTATAACATAATTTTTATTTAAAAAATTAAATTTGTTTTTCAATGAACAAGAATTATCATGGCATCATAGATTGGTGCATAATCAGAGAATATTGAAAGTGATAGGGTCCTCAGAGGTCATCTAGTCCAATTCCTTCATTTTTTTTTTTCCCTTCATTTTATAAATGAGGAAACTGAGGCCCAGGAAGCAGGAATGGCTTTCCTAGTCCTACAACTAGTTCCCAAGAAGCAGCGTAGTATGATGAAAAAATGTGCAGACTGGAGACCTGATTTCTAGTCCTGGCTCTCAGGCACAAACTCTGTGTGATTTTGGACAAGGTACTCAACAGTTGTGGGCCATCCATGTCCTCACCTACATAATGGGGAGGTTGGACCAAATGGTTTCTAAGGTCCCTGTTGTTCTCTGTTCTTGGACTGGCTGGACCCCTGAACCTGCTGGATTTCCACCTCTATCCCAGAACAGATTAGTCCCACAAGAGGGAAACAGGTGATATGTTTTCCATTTTCTCAGATATGCACGCTCTCCCTTCTCTTCTGCAACTGGAGAAGGCATGTACTGGAGGCATCTTCAAGCTGTGGAATTCCCAGGTTATGACAATCATTTGCTATGGGAATGATGAGGATGATTTTGAGGAGTTAAGTTCACTGGAAAGGAATCACACTTGAAGTGGTCAGCTATCACTGGCAGCTCAGCAGACATTAATGGAGAGGAGGAAATGACCAAAAAGTGTTTCCTGGGTTTCCGCAGGAAGGGTAGAGGGAAAAGGTTCAGGGGAAAGTGCTACGGAGCTGAGTGTGGTGTTCACACCTGCAACCCATGCTGCCCAGGTTAAGGCTGAGGCTGATGAGCTTGGGAGCTCTGAGCTGCAGTAGGGCTAAGATCTGGTGTCCGCACTATCACTAGGCTGACCACATCTGTCATGTTGTCTTTAATTCTGGGCAGCAGAGTTTGGGAAGTTCATTGAGCAAGTCAGAGGATATTCAAAGAAGGGTGACCAAGATAGGGAAAGATCTAGGGTCAATTCCAGGAACTGAAACTGGTTAGGATGGAGAAGAGTAGGCTTGGGAATGGGGGGCACAGGATTGCTTTCTTCAAGGTACTAATACTGTGAGCCCCTGGGGGCCGGGGGGCCACCAAGCTCTCTAAGGAGGGGTGAACTGGCCCAGGTCAGAAACAGAGCAGGTCAAAGCCTCCATGCCAACCAGTAGTGGGATTAGGCCCGTGAGTGACCGCTAAACTTTCAGTCTTGGTGAAATAGGAAAGGAAGGGAAGGAGAAGAAAAGGAAAAGGGAAAGCAAGGCAAGGCAAGAGGAAAGGAGGAGAAGACAAAGGAAGGGGAGGCAAGGAAATGGAAAGGAAGGAAGGGGAGGGAGGGGAGGAAGGGGACAAGAGGGAAAGAAAAGAAAGAAATGGGAGAAGAGGAGAGAAGAGAGAGGAGAGAAGGAGAGGGGAGGGAAGAGGAGGAAAGAGGAGGGGAGGGAAGGACAAAAAAAAAGAGAGAGTGGTGGGAGGAAGGGGAGTTCCCACACCGATCCTGGGCATGGGAGCCATGACCACCGCCAGGTACTGTCTCCTCCCTTTCCCTATAAAGGCTCACCATTTATAAGATTCATCCCTGTAAAGGCCTCTCCTCGTCACCTGGCCTCCCTCCCCGTTTCTTCCCTACTGTGTTCCTCCTCTCCCTCTCTTCCTCTTCCTTTCCCTGCCCTTGGCTGGGCCAACCTTACACAAAGCCTCAAACAACACTAAATCTGGGAGAGATCTCATCACTCATCAAGTCTGAACTCCTCATTCCACAGGTGAAGAAACTGAAGCCCACCCAGAGGAAGGGGCTTGCCCATGTTCACATGGCTGGGAGCTGTCAGCACTGAGATTCAAACCTAGGTCTTCTGACCTCAAGTCCAGGGCTCACACCATTCTCTGGCCCCTCTCTCCATATTCCACGTTAGAGCTTCATTCCTTTAGCTACAGCTTCTGATGCCCGTTGACAGGTCAATGACTTGGAAGAAATCACACTATAAGTTGCAGTCTGTGACTGACAGAACTAGGTTCTCTTTTTTAGGCTGGGCAAGTCACTCATCCACATTGGCACTGCTGCCAATGTATGATTCCTATATAGAGTGACTGTATATTTGAATAGTGTTTTGGAGGATACAAAACACTTTCTCATGCTTTATCCTGTTTGATCCCCAATAGCCACATGGTATGGGGGGAGGGAGGGAGCATTCCTATCTCCATTTGGCAGACTTAGGTTAATACAGCAAGCATTTATTAAACACCTACTCTTTACATGGCAGTGGGTTGTATATTGGGGACAAAAGAAATTGAAGGACAAAAAGTCCCTGCTCTGGAGGAGCTGAAATTCTGTTGGATGAGGGTAAGGTCATGGGATTGGTCCTCAGGTCACAGAGATGGTAAATTGCAGAACCAGGTAGAAGACACAAAACCTAGGAGTTAGAACTCCAAGGCCAGGGCTCTCCCCACCCCACCCCACTATCTTCTGTGAACACAGGGCATTCTGGACACTTTTAGGTCCTGCTTCAGCCCCTAAAGGCCCAGACTCCTAATCCACATTTTTTTCTTTTCCAGATAATTCGTGTCAAACTATCTTCACTCAGGGAACCGAAGACCGTTCTATCCAAAATTAAAATAGAGGTGTAAAAGATCTAAGTTGGCACACAAACCATCTTGAGGGTCTTCTGGGCAAAGGACCCAGGGCCAGAGCTGGTAAAGATGAACAGGTTAGGTTGATTTAGCAACTATCTCATCCCTCCCTTCCTTTCCAGTTGTGATGGGAAAGAACTTGAGTAGAGAAATCTTGATTATTTTTGTTCCTTGTTTTCGTCCGGGGTGTCTGTTGTCAGGTTTCTGAATGCCCCTCTCCCTCTCCCCCATGCACTTTCAGGAAGGAAACCAGAAGAAAACTCCCCAATAACAGCACGATTTAGATAAGCTGCCTTAGTCAGAACCCCATCTCTCAGCTGTCTACACTGCCCCAGACACTGGGGTGTGTTACTTAGCGCAGGACTAGCAACTGAGTCACAAACTCTTTCTTTTTTTTTTTCCATAAACTCTTTGCAGAGCAAAATCTCACAAGTCCCTTCTTCCTCAACATGCCCATGCATACATACCACAATGACCGTAAAGGGGAAGGAGAAACAAAGTGAATCCCACGACCTCAAAGCTACTGTTTTCATACTCGTAAAAAATCATGTACATTATATAAAATAGTTCATATTATTATGTATATCACATACAATAGTTATATAAAAATCATGTTCATTATATATTTTATGTAATTGTGTCTGTTGCATGTAATATTTCTATAATTAGGAATATTATAAATTATATATGTGCATGTATAAAATAATTATTAACCAAATTCCTCTGAAACATTTGTCATATTTAACAACTGTGGACCAAACATGCACAGGTGTCTCTACTCACGAGGTAATGTGGGTTGCAGCATCAGCTGTCGAGCACCATATTGATGGGAACCACCAGATGTTCCTTGATGCTTTAGCTCCATCAGCTCACTGAAAACTGAACATGCCCAGATGTACCTCCCAGCCTCTATTCTCTCTATTGTCTCTTACACTCCATTTAAACTGAGATCTAGGGGTGTGAATTAATTCCCTCAAAAATCATAATTTAACAAATGACTCTAGACACTCTTCCACTTGTATTCTTAAATCTTGCCTTCCTTTTCCAGCTTAGCCCCATTTCATTCATGTGACATAGATTAAATTGAATTTTGTAAAAGGAAACTAAAAATAAAAAAGGAACAGCAAGGTTTTAGAGTAGACCACATTCATTTGTAGATCACATCTTAGCCTGTTACTTGACTCATTCTTGTATTTAATCTGATATTCTAAGCTCTAGGGAAATGTGTGGACACTTCCTTCTAATTAATAAAATTCTAACCCTTTTCTCATTAATTAATTCATTTGAGACCCACCCTAACTCACTAAATATTACCTAATCAACTGGAGAAACCTCTTTCTGCAATGGTAACAATTTATCTACACAGCAAATTCCTTAATCTCCTGTGATTAAATATTAATATTACTGAATAATTTACTAACAGATCAAACTAATAATAAGACAGAGATAATTATTTACAATATTTTGGCTATGAAGAAGATCACCTCACTAAAATAGCAGACAACCACTTCTGGAAACAAAATTTCATCTTTCAATTCTCTCAGATATGATAGAAATCAAGAATACTCTTCCAGGTTGCACTTTCGGACTCTCTGGACTTTTTCTATCATGTCCCAGATTGATTCCCTTCTACCCTCGACTCTTTTCAGTTTCTTTTTGTGTGTTATCTTTCCTCATTAGAATGTAAGCTCTTTGAGGTCAGGGATTGTCTTTCTCCTTGTACTTATATTCCCAGAATTTAGCAGTATCTAGGATGTAGTAAACCTTAATAAGCAGTTAGGCCTTCAGGCACTCATTAGCAACTGTGATCCTGGGCAAGTCACTTAACTTCTGCCTGCCTTAGTTTACTCAAATTAAAATGAGGATAAATACTTCCTAGTATTGTTGTAAAGTTCAAATGAGATATTTGTAAAGCACTTAGCACATAGTGCCAGGCACATGGTAAATACTTAATAAAGGCTTGTGTTTACTTCTTCCTCCCCATTAGCACCTTCCTTCCTTAATAAATACTTGTTGAGGGGTAGCTAGGTGGTGCAGTGGATAGAGCACCGGCCCTGGAGTTAAGAGGACCTGAATTCAAATCTGGCCTCAGACACTTGACACTAACTGTGTCACCCTGGGCGAGTCACTTAACCCCATTGCCTAGCCAAATAAATAAGAACTTGTTGGCTTGACCTATCTTGACTTTGTATTTCTCTTTAATAAAAGAGTTAAATTCAGTCACTTAGGAAATGAATTTTATTCTTTTTCTCTGTCCTTTCATCAGCAATCTCAGGCAAATCAATCTCTAGATTTTCTTAAGCTACCAACTTTTAAAGAATACATTTTATTGATAATTTTTATTTTTATGTCATCTAGATTTCTCCTTGTGTCCCTTCTTCTCCCTCTTACACACAGCTATCCCCCATAACAAAGATTTTTTTTTTAGGCAATTAGGATTAAGTGACTTGCCCAGGGTCACACAGCTAGTAAGTGTCAAGTGTTTGGACTGAGGCTGGATTTGAACTCAGGTCCTCCTGACTTCAGGGCCAGTGCTCTATCCACTGCGCCACAAAGCTACCCCTATTTTTTTTTTAAAGAAGAAAAAAGAGGGGGAAAATCATCAAAATGATCAACACATTGAAAAAAATCTTATTTTATATGGAATGTTCTGAACCTGTGAACCCCAATCTCTATAAAGAAGTAGGGGAAGATGTCTCCTCAAGCATCTTCTTTGGGGCCAAGCTTGTTCATTATAATTTTTTTCTTGCAACATTCAGTTTCTATTGTTTTGTGGTTGTTGACCTTTCCATTTACAATAGTCATGGTATATATTGTTTTCCTGGACCTGCTTGTTTCACTTTACATCAATTCACTTGCCTGACAAGTTATCACTATAAAGTATCTTTCAGGTTCACGCCTCATAAAATTCTCTTTACGTTGTTTCTTTGTAAAATAAGTAAAGACAGTTATCACAAGAAAGAAATTTATTCTCATCTTCTTTCTCTGTCTTTCCATAGTTTTTCTCATACATCCTCATAGATCAAAGATCAAAAGCACAACTCCTTGTCTCTATAAGGGGAAGTACCTCATAACAAGACATTTTCAACTCTAATTTCAAACTCCCTTTTCCACAATATTCCATTTGGCTCTTAAAGTCAATGTCTATGTCTGTAAGGAAGCTTAGTAAAACAGATGTTAAAAAGGCAAAATGGTTTTAAGTTCCAAAGTGACTTCAGTGAAATACACCCGCTTCTGATAACCTGCGAAGATTAAAATTGATCCTTCATCATTTCCTTATTGGTCCTTTTAATGAATAATTGATTTTGTCCTGTGACTGCCTAAGTCATGGTTCTCTGTCTCTGAACTTAGTTCAGAATTCAGTTGGTTTGTAATGGGTTAAGTTTAAAAATCCAGTTATTTTGTTAATCACTGTTCTATTCTTGCCTCAAGGAATCCTGCTAACCTTGGAGGAAACCAGTTACCATAAGGCAGTCAGGCCTAATATCTTTACGCCACCAAGCTATCCTTCAAGGATGTCTGGTTTGCTGTCCTAAGAAATCTAGGCCTTGGGGCAGCTAGGTTGTGCAGTGGATAGAGCTCCAGCCTTGAAGTCAGGAGGACCTGAGTTCAAATCTGGCTTCAGACACCTGACACTCACTAGCTGTGTGACCTTGGGCAAGTCACTTAACGCTAACTGGCTCACCAAAAACAAAACAAAAAAGAAATCTGGGCCCTCTGGCCTGAGAGTATTAAAGTAAATGAAAGAATAAAGCAAGTGGTAGGCTGAGGAGTGATAGACAAATGAGCTATGATCAATCCCATCCATTTGCCTTACTATTCATGGCTGTGTTTGCTTTCAAACCTGCCACATATATGTATTTAAGTATATACAAGAAATACAAAAAAAAGTAATTTGAATGCAGAGAAGGAAAGCACTAGTAGTAGGTGGATTAGGAGAGGTTTCATGTAGAATATATACTAAATGTAGATGGTCCTAAAGGACCACAAGATAGGAAATAGTTCCGTGAAAGGCTCTCTCTCTCTCTCTCTCTCTCTCTCTCTCTCTTGCTCTTTCCCCATCTTTTTCCCTGCCCCATTCCTCAGTCTTTCTTCCTTAACTTATCATCAACAATGACACTTCCCTGCTCAGAAATCCTCAGTGGCTCCCCATTGCTTCTTGGATAAAATGCAAACTCAGCCTTTATGAGTCTCTACCATCTGGATCCAACCTGCCCTCCCAGGCTTATTTCACATTTAAAATTTCAGCCAAACTGAACTATCATTTGTTCTCTGAACTCAGGATTCCAACTCCTGCCTGTCTTTTCTCACAAGCCATCCTGTCCCTCATACCTCTCAGCATCCTGATACTCATTCACAGCTCAGCTTGTGTGCTACCTTTTCTTCAAAGCCTCTTCTGATGCCTGTGTTGTGAGACCTCTCTGCCATGTCCTCAAATTAGTTAGCATTTACTTGTGTGTATACAGGTTGTATCACCCCAGTAGAATATGGGGCAGCAATGTTTCCATTTTTTGTCTTAGTTTCCCCATAGCATAGTGATAAGAGGTGTTTAATAAATGCTTATTGAACTGAATCAGCCATTTGTGCAAGTATTAAAGCATTGTAAGTGCCTAACAAGTAGAAAAATTTACAGTCTGGGTAGGGGTTCATAGAAAAAAAGGGACCAGAATTGGCTGGGCCAATCCAGGATGACTTCATGGAGGAGTACAAGCTTGAGCTGGGCCTTGAAGGATGAACAGAATTTGCTATTAGGTTATATAAGACCAGGGTCAACATGTACCTGTAAGGTCACCAGATTTGTAAGAGGGAAGACTATCCTGCCAGCTATGCCAATTATAAGGCCAAATGTAAGGGAACTGATTTGTTCTGCCCTGATATGCCAATTGTAGGGACACAGACCCTCCGAGAGAATGATGACATACCGAACAAAGAAGGGCCATGCCAGCTTGGTTGCATAATAGGTTTATTAGGATTTGTTAGGTTAATTGGATTGTTTAAGGGAGTTTACTCATGAGACCCAGTCCTTGGCAGCAGGAAAATAGAATTGTATAATGGATCTCTGCACCAACCCTAGGCCAAATTAGATATTACACAGAGGCAGGACAAAGATGGCAGAGTGCCAGGGATGGCCCAATGTGCAAGTGTCCCCATGGGATAGTTGGATCTTCTGCTGTTTGCATTTACTCAAGATAGTTTACATTCTATATGACACTTGAGGTCACATTCCTAGGCTCTGGCCTACCCCCATATAGCACCTGAGATTGGAGGTCCAGGTAGATTAGAGCAGGCAGTGGCTCTTAGTAGAGGCCACTTGTACACTGGGATTTCTCTTACAGTAGGGGCTGCAACTTTTTAGTTATATGGAATCTCCAGGCCAGGTTGTGGTGTTTGCCCACAATCATGCTGTTCTTCTAAGATAAAAGATGGCCCTGCACCCCCTTATCTGTATTGGGGCAGGAAGGAGGCTGTGCTAAGGGTTTTTTTCTTTAGGAATGATGTTTGAATTATGTGCCTCCCACTACACACACTGGCATTATGACATCTTTGCTCTGCTTCTATATAATATCTGACCTGGCATGTTGACTCTGGTCTTGTTTAACCCAATAGCAAATTCTGTTCATCCTTCGATGACTTCAATGTGGAAAAGTAGGCATAAGAGAGGATGATGGAAAAAGATACTGAAGAGACTGGTTCAGGACTGAGAAATGAAAGAAGCCAAAGTCATATAGACTGCGTAGTAACCTTGCCCATGTATGGCAAGAACAGTTTCTTCCAGAGAAATGGGAAGGCCCTGGATAGGATGAAGTAAAATTGACAATAGTTTAACAGTGAGGAAACCAAGAAATAAACAGTTGTCAGTTCACAAAACAGGGCAGCGTTTATAAGCTCTGGAGTTCTTTATCCCAACTCTCACTCTCATATACTAGTTGAGCATAGGATAAGTCTCCCCCTGATAGTTCTAGGGATACCCCTGAGGGGGTGCTTTTCTAAAGCTATTGGCTTCAGTCTCCAATCCAGTGATCTTCCCAATGTCAACTACTGGTTATTAGTACCCCAGTATTATGGGCTAAGACCAAATTTGGTCTAGTTCATCAGATTTAAGGTTTTTCTTTTTTAAAATGGCAGTTATAAAAGGCTTGGGTGTGGCGTGCCTTCCTGACCAGCCAGTGCTCCAGCTGTTGCAACTCAAAAATGTGCTTGGGCTCTTTTATTGAAACTGGTCACCTTGGTCCTAGGTCCTAGGCCCTTGAACTAAGACAAAAAAGGAGACAGCAAATCAGTGTCCATAATGTCTTCACCTGTTGACAAGAAAGTAGAGACCAGAGCTGTACATCCTCCTGAGATAAAAGCTGGTGGAATGAGAATTGTGCAGAAGCACCTTCACGATGAAGATGCCAACGAAGAGAAGGATCAAGATGATCAAGAATGGGAAAGTACCACCCCAACTAAACCAACTGTGCACATCTCTGGCGTTATTGCAAGGGGTGACAAAGACTCCCCTTCTGCTGCAGCTCAGATGACTCACCAAAGAACATGCCCCTCTATGGAAAAGCATCCTTCTCACAGGACAACACAGCAGATCCAACAGCCCCCAAAGTGAAGGTCCTGCCTCCATCCTGTCAGTCTGGTTCTTGGAGAAGAGCACGTGATTTCTCTGAAGTTTGACATTTATAGAGCAATAAGAGGTAGTCCATTTTTTTTCCTACCTCCAGCTCTGTAGAGAAATTTAAGACAAAGCAAACCAGCAGCTTCCAAAAAAAATTTTTTTTAAATTAAAAAAAAAAATCAGCAGCTTCCTTTGCCGTACATTTACTTGTTTACTGCCTGCAAATAGATCAGATTCCCTTGCATCTTGTTCACCTAAACGCAAAGAACACTTGAGTCTCACTTCCCCCCTTGCTCTGGGATCCTTCCTCAATTTAGACTCCTCTGCAATTCTGCTTAGGGAATACAATGCCGTTTTTAAAAGTTAGTTTTAGTAGTTCTAAAGTTGTCTTTGGTTTCTACAATAAAATTAAGTATGATATTTAAAGACAGTTGTAAACAAATTTTTGGAAAGGTGAGGTAAAAATTAGGAAAAAAAGGGTCATTTTATAAGCTTATTTTTATCAGACACTAGGGTCTTACAATGTAGTCCAAAACAAAATGGGGAAGTCAGTTAAAATTTCATACTGTTCTTTCAATGTTCTTTCAACCAGAACAGTTATTTCCTTTAAGATTCTTGTTTCCGGAGAATGAGAATCCAAGAAGGCTTACTCAAATGAGGCTCATGAGTCACAGGACTAGGGAATTTGTTTTATCAGAGAAAGTCCTGGCTTGAGAAATAGGCATTTGCCTAATCATCTTGTTGGCTTCTGATTTGGCCAGATTGTTAGGACCTGCACCCACACTGTGGTGGGGGGAAACGTTGGGGGGGAGGGGGCTGGGAAGGAGGAGGAGAAGACACATGGATAATGGTTAGAAATGTAAGTGGGGGATGGGGATGGTGGGGGTGGGATAAAAACCCACTAAGTTCACAAAGAGATACAGTCTTCCTCCAAAGAGCGATTAATCCCATTGTCAAGAAAAGATAAACGCATTCCACTTTAGCTGGGAGCAATCTGTTTGCAGACCTCACAACTGTGGTCAGAGTCCCCTTTGCCTTAATTACATAATTACTCCTAGAAATGTTTAAGTGTATGATGTCATTCGGAATTATTTCGTGTACGCGTCTTGCCAGTTGATATTTTTAAGACCGCTGCTGGAATGATTACTATACTATTTCCCTATTGGAAAATAGAGGCATCCTGTTTATTTGCATATGAAAAAAAATCCGTCTCAAACAATACAATTTTATGGAGAAAGTATTGCCTTGTTAGATAGGATACTAACAGTCTGTTTTGAAGCTATTTATTGCTGCAGGTCAACAATGGTACTATGAGTGGCTGCCTGCCTACAGCACCAATCATTCCCATATAAAACGATTAAATTCACATCTGCCTATTGGTAGAAATACTTGTAACCCTTCCTTGATCAATGTCTCTTAACCCTCTTCTCAAGAAAGAATGCTTACAAGTCACTTTGTTTCATATTTTCAAGAAAACTTAGGGTTTTCTTAGCTCCAGATTAATAGCAAGCCAGTTTCCTACAGCGGTGACACTGTATCATCTATATTGTTTCTTAATGGCAGAAGTATTCACGTGAACATTTTCTGCCTCTGAAAAACATCTATTTTGTCATTATTACATGGTCAGAACACATACTCTGAAGCTTGCAGGTTGATATTCCCATGGAACATGTGTCTAAAGACTTGGCATCTCCTCTGAGCTCTGTTCAGAAATAAACTTTCAAATAGGAAAGGGAGAGCTTTATACCATTTAGGAAAACAATTGGTGGTAGATTAGATCTAGCATAATCATACCCTTTGCTATAAGAATAGTGTAGGAAAGGACCCACATGTATAAAAATATTTATAGCAGCTCTTTCTGTGGTGGCAAAGAATTGGAAATTGAGGAGATGTCCATCAATTTGGGAATCGCTGAACAAGTTGTAGTATATGAATGTAATAGAATACTATTGTGCTACAAGAAATGATGAGCAGGCAGACTTCAAAAAAACTTGGAAAGACTTACATGAACATTGATGCAGAGTGAAATGAGCAGAACCAGGAAAACATTGTACACAGTAACAACCACAATATGGGATGACTGACTTTCATAGACTTGGCTCTTCACAGCAATGCAAGAATTTAAGACAACTCCAAAAGATTCATGATGGAAATTGCTATCCACACCCAGAGAAAGAACTATGGAGTCTGAATGCAGATGGAAGCATACTATTTGCTCTCCTTTTTCTTTGTTGTTTTGTTTTATTGCTTCATTCTCATGGTTCCTAATTAGTTCTAATTGTTCTTTACATCATGACTAATGGGAAAATATGCTTAAAAAGAGAAAAAAAAAGAATAGTGTAGGAAAATTGGGAAATGGCTCAACAAGTTACAGCATATGATTGTGATGGAGTACTATTATGCTATAAGAAATGACAAGAGAGGTGGTTTCAGACAAACATTGCAAGACCTATATGAACCGATGCAAAGTGAAGTAAGAAGAACCAGGAGATTATTGTGTACAGTAACAGCAATGTTGTAATGATGATTGACTGTGAAAGACTTGGTTACTCTGATAAATACAATGATCCAAGACAATTCCAAAGGACTCATGATGAAAAAATGCTATCCACCTCCAGAGAGAGAACTGATGAACTAAGTGCAAATTGAAACATAATTTTTCTCACTTTCTTTATTTTTCTTGTTTTTTTTTGGGAAACATGGCTAATATGGAAATATGTTTTGTGTGATTTCATACATGATTGATATCATATTGCTTGCTTTCTCAGTAAATGGGAAAGGGGGTTGGAAGGAGGGAGAGAATTTAGAATTCAAAATCTAAAAAGAATGTTAAAAATAAATAAATAACAAATTAAAATGTAAAGAAAAGAATAGTTTAGGAAGTTTCTTTCACCCTGCTTCAAATCTCCATTGAGAGACAGCTGGAAATGATAGCCTATTATGTTTCCAGAAATTTCATTTTACATGTATCTTAGATATAGTGTGTATCCACATATTCCAAATTGCTAGAAGAAAAAATTATATCAAGTATTTCCTTTATGGTTAACAATTTGTGTTTTTCGGTAATAAAAATTATGCCTTCCCTTCAGAAAAAAATAAATGGCAGTTGTGAACCACAAAGATCCAATTAAAATTAATATTTAAAGTTTTGAAACACAGAATATCAGAATAAAAAGGAAATGAAACACGACTTCCATTTTGAAAATCAGGGAACTAAAAGATCCATGGGCAATTCAAATTCCAGAATTTTGACCCCCTTCCTGCCCTGAGGTCAATCCTTTTTTTTTTTTTTCATAATTTATTACATCAGGCCTGCAAAACACCAGATGTTGTGGTGTTACAACAGTTCTGGCAGTCATATCAAATTCCTGTTATTTCCAGTGTCATTTAAGCAATGAACATCAATGATGTTTTACAAAGGGATATTTTCTGAAAAGATAGAGCAAGAACAGAGATTATAAAACATCCCCTCCTCTGAACATCCTTCCTAATATTACCTTGGTCCCTGAGAAGAGTGAGCTCAAACTTCAAACAGTTTCTAAAATATGTCTCACCCAGTTCATTTCCAAATGCATCATAGCTGCAGACGAGTCTGTTTTTCTGCTACAGCTGGGTTAGGTTAAGCACATCACTCCTCAGTGTCTCACCCACGTTCAGCTTCCTGCACATACTCCTGGACTTCCGACACCCACTATTCCAACCTATGGATGCTGTCGCCAATCGTCCTTCACCTAAAAGCAAGAAAAAACAAATTCAAAAGTGAAAAGAATGGAGACCCATATTCATTGGCCATGTGTCAGTTTGGGTAGGGAGGTTCTGAGGCTTCTTCAGTTCCAGAGGCTTACAGCATCCCTCTCTCACATGAACAGTTAGGCAGGAGAGAATGAGAGATTTGTTTTGGCTGGCTGGTACTTTCTGAAAGCACTTCAGTTCCGTCTCAGCAGCCAATTAAAAGTCTGTCTCTTCACCGCATTGTTAGTGGACAGGAACCAGTTATAGAATGCCAACACATGCTCCAAAGACTATTTGGGGATTGCATCAGCTGTGCATACTCATAAGGACTGGTCTTACCTGGTCCCCTGTTACACCAGCAAAAAAAAAAAAAAAAAAAAAGCAGTGGAGGGGAAGACAAGTCTGCAGAAAGTTGGGCAAGATACAATTAAACCAAATGATACTGAGAGCATTTATACATGAAATTGGCAAGTGGGCAACAAATAAACAGAAAAGAGATTAGATGTATCAGCATTTCTATTATGACCTATTCTTTTCTTTTTTTCTTTCTTTTTTATGTAATTAATTTATTTTTAGTTTTCAACATTCACTTCCCTAAGCTTTTGAGTTTTAAATTTTCTCCCCTTCCCTTCCTGCCTCCCTTCACAAGATGGTGCATAATCTGATATAGGCTCTCTATATATACATTCCTATTAAACATATTTTCACATTAGTCATGTTGTAAAGAAGATAGGAGGAACCACAAGAAAGAAGAAACAAAACAAAACAAGGAAAAAAAAGAGCAAAAAAAGAGCAGATTTTCTACAGTAGATCACATCTTCACCACAGAGTGGGTGGTACAGAGAGAGAGAACATAAAACATGGTTGTGTTTATTTGTATTGCTGAGACTTGGTGAGATGGTATGCTTCAATCTGCATTCAGACTCCATAGTTCTTTCTCTGGATGTGGATAGCATTTTCCATCATGAGACTTTTGGAGATGTCTTAGATCCTTGCATTGCTGAGAAGAGCTAAGTCTATCAAAGTTGGTCATTGCACAACGTGGCTGTTACTGTGTACAATGTTCTGGTTCTACTCACTTCATTCAGCATCAGTCCATACAAGTCGTTCCAGATGACCTATTTTTTCATTGAGGACATCAGAAATATTATATTTGGTTTTTAATATCTCAGTATCTTATATGGAATTTGAGAAAGCAGAAATGACACTTAAGAAAATGGAAAAGCAGAGAGACCTGATGAAAGGCTCACAGAAGAAATATTTGCTGCGGTCAAAGATTTTCAAGATATCTGAAAGAGGGAAATTTGCCCTGCAATTGAGAAAGATCACAGACTGAAAAAGAGAAAAAAAAAGATGACAGACAATAGTTAATGGTTTGGTACTCTCACACCTATTCTCTCATCTCTACAACATTTTTATGGGAATGATCTTCATGGGTTTCAAGGGTATCCTTGAAAATACAGAGTGGGAGCAATTTTTTTTTCAGATTTTCTACAGTAGATCACATCTTCACCACAGAGTGGGTGGTACAGAGAGAGAGAACATAAAACATGGTTGTGTTTATTTGTATCGCTGAGACTTGGTGAGATGGGAAATATAATTAGTTTTCCACAGCATGACTACTATGGAAGTGTTTTGCATTTCCATTTTGGGTTAGGCTATTTTAAAAATAAAATAAAAAATATTTCTTCAATATTTTTTTGGGTCTCCTTTAGCAAGCTATTGACTAGTTTTTCATGATTTTCTTGCATCACTCTCATTTCTCTTCCCAGTTTTTCCTCTACTTCTCTTACTTGCTTCTCAAAATCCTTTTTGAGCTCTTCCATGACCTGGGACAGATTCATATTTTTCTTGGAGGCTTTGGATGGCTTTGACTTTGTTGTCTTCTTCTGGTTGTATGTTTTGATCTTCTTTGTCACCAAAGAAAGATTCTAGGGGCTGACTTTCTTGTGTACTGTTTGCTCATGATCCCAGCCAATTACTTGTGTTTTAAACTCTTTGTTAAGGTAGGGGTCTGTTTCCAGTGTAGTGAACGTACTGTCTCAAGTTTCAGGGTTTCTGTGCAGCTGTTTTCAGAGATACTTCTAGGGACCTGTAAATTTTCAGTTCTTCCAAGGTGCTATGATCAAGGGGGAGGTGTTTACTCCTTTCCTGGCCTGTACTCTGGTCTGTGAGTGACCACAAGCACTCTTTTCTGTCTTGGAGCTGTGAGGAGGATTCCCTCTCCACCACCACCACAAGCTCCACCACACCAGTATTCTCCTCGCCCCAGGACTGTCACCCAGAACTGTGACCCATATCCAAGCATGGGCAAAGCAAGAGAATCCTGCCTCAGCATCAGCAAAGAGATTCCTGCAATCCCCCTCTGGTCAGCCACTCAATTGCCCCTCAGTCTATGGCCTGGAATCTCCAGAAGCAGCCACCGCCCCAGGGCTGCACCGGGACTGGGGCTGGGACCGAGCTTCTGTCTCACCACAGTAACAGACTTTTCTTACTGACCTTCTAAGTTGTCTTTGGTGTTTGCGTGTTGAGAAATCTGGAAACCACAACAACTGCCTGCGATTCAGTCCTCTGATGCCTGCTCCAGGCTCGCTGAGGCCTGTTTTGCCTGCATGCCCATGCTGAACTACGTTTCTCTCCCAGCCTGGTATGATAGACCTTTTAAATCAAACATCTAGGTTGTCTTGGGCTGGAAATTTGTTTCACTCTGTCTTTTTGTGGGTTCTGCTGCTCTAGAATTTGTTTAGAGCCATTTTTTTACAGGTATTTGGAGGGGTTGGGGGGAGAGCTCAAGCAAGTCACTGCTTTTACTCCGCCATCTTGACTCTGCCTTAGAAGAAAATATTTTAACCAAAAAGTGGGGTCAGAGTAGCATTGTACATTAAGGAGGTATACTTATATGAAATAATCCAAGGGATGGGAAAGGGAAGCAAGGAGGAGAACATTGGTAGGGTGGAACAAGGGGTGGAAGATCCACAAAAGAAGAAGCAGAAACTATATTGTAATAGGGATATACTACAGACTACTTGGACAGAAAGAAGGAACAGATGAAGTGTTCAGGAGACCTGTCACAGAGGCATGATATAGTAATGATGGAGGACTTCAGTTATCTGGCTATTTGTTAAAATTTGCTCCCTGCCCAAAACAGAGTAACTAATAGTTATTGGCTTGCAAATTGGGTTCATCGCTGGGACTAAAAGGGTTTTTGCAGAAGAATTAGATAAACCAGTCAGTACTTAAAGTAATGGGCCCATTTATTTGATACATTTTAGAAAAGTCTATATGGTTTAACTATAGACACATGATGGGGTACTGAATAAGACATAGGGGTAACAAGGGAAGGATATTAGGGTAGTCCTCTGACCAGTTACCTCCAGACTAAGGCAGTCTGCCTATACACCACATTGGGGTTGGGAATGACACATTTTAAACTGGACCATGGAAGGGTAATGAAAAGATACAACCAGGAATATTATCAGGTAGTCTTAGGTAGAATAGTTTCCAGGCATGACAGGAGAGAGAAGGAAGTCCATTTTGAGAATTTGTTACCCAGAATTGGTGTATTTTTACATTAAATTCTCACTGGGATTCTTGGCTCTATCTTTACTCTATTCTTCAGGGCAGTTCAGACAGCTTTGGAATCAGAGTATTTCCTGGATTTAATTTAAGTTATTTAAAAGCCCAAAGACCACCACTCCTCTTTCAGAACAGAGTTAGTGTCACAGGAAGGGAAGATGGATTCTCGTAACCCTTCTTGGTCATGATTTCCTCTGAAAGCTCAAATTATCCAAATTTCACCAGTTTATAGGCCTTCATACCAGAGCAAACCCTCAAAGGCCCTAAGCCAAGAACAGCAGCTAAGGGGAAACATTCCTGGGAGGGAGACTGAAGAGAATTCCCTACTTCCTAAAAACAGGCACCCACTGGGATTATGGGTAGGGTGACTAATCTAGCTGCAGGGAGTCTTCCTGACATAGCCCAGATTTCTGGGTATGGTTAGGTTGGTCAATAGTAGACATTGCTAAAGAGAAAAGGGCCGACATATACACAAATATTTATAGCAGCTCTTTCTGTGGTGGCAAAGAATTGGAAATTGAAGGGGTGCCCATCAATCGGGGAATGGCCAAACAAGTTGTGGTATATGAATGTAATGGAATATTACTGTGGTATAAGAAATGATGAGCGAGTGGATTTCAGAAAAACCTGGAAAGACTTACATGAACTGATGCAAAATGAAATGAGAAGAACCAGGAGAACATTGTGCACAGTATCAGCAACATTGTGTGATGATCAGCTGTGAATGACTTAGCTCTTCTCAGCAATACAATTATCCAAGACAATTCCAAAGGACTCATGATGGAAAATGTCCACATCCAGAGAAAGAATTAATGGAGTCTGAAGGGAGAGCAAAATATACTATTTTCACTTTATTTATTCTTTTTGTGTTTGTGTGCCTTTTTTTTTTGGCCTGTTCTTTTATAACATGACTAATATGGAAATGTATTTTACATGATTGCACATATATAACCTATGTCAAATTGTTTACCATCTCAGGGAGGAGGGAGATGAGGGAAGGAGGGAGAAAATTTGGAATTCAAAATTTAAAAAAAAGAATGTTAAAAATTATCTTTATGTGTAATTGGAAAAATATAAAATACTATTTAAAAAGAAAAACATAGTGGCCATTGCTGAGTAACAGCTACACCACAAGCAGGTTTAGTCCACATGGAAAAGCCAGGGCTAGAGCAGACTTCTGTTCATTCATACATCTGTTTCTTCTGCTATATAGCTCTTGTATTCAGTTCAGCACAACCTTCTTTGTAAATAGAGACCTGGATCCCTGGATTTGTGCATGGTTATTCTGGGTTGTGGATATAAGGACTGGCATATCAAAAAATAAAATTGAAAAAAAACCTAATAACTTCACCCATCAAAAAATAGATGAAGCAAGAGAGGGAATTGCTATTTCTGGACCCAATTCTCAACAATAAAGAGAAACCAGTTGGTAGGAATGTTGAGAACCTTGAGGAAAAGTAACCACTCCATTTTAGAATTTGTGAGAGACAAAGAAAACTGGACATAAACTCATATGCACCCTAAATTTTGAGTGAGCATATTTCAAAGGGTTCAGAGAAAGGATAGGTAAGATTCCATGAACTATAACTTTATTGAAACAAGTCTGCCCCAGTGGGAAACTTTCAAGAATGAAATAGAGAAGAAGGGCAACAGTTGTCCAAAGAGAACATGGTGCATGCACAGGAATTCACTGGACTTAGATTTTATTTTTTATAATAAATGTTATTGATATCTTCCATTTTTATATTACCTACATTTCCCAATATAGCTCTCCTTCTACCCCCTCCCAGAGAGCTATCTTTAATAACAAAGAATTTTTTAAAATGAAAAAAAAATTAGTTTTCCCAAACTAACCAAAGTCTGACATTATCTGCAGTTCAACTTAGATTTTTAAAAGACATGAGAAGAAGATGAAAGCAAAATCATGGCTTTGTGTTGTAAGAACAGTTCCAGGACTCCTAAAGCTCAGCATGAGCTTGGGGTGATGACAGCTAAGGAAAACAAAAAAGGTTTTAAAATGGATATATTAGGGAAAAAAGGAGGATCACTTAGCATGGAGGGGACAATAATTATCTATTTGTGATGGAGAGAAGGTAAAACTGTTTGTGGAATCAGAGCTCTGCACTTGTCTTTTTGTTGGGCTTCTAGAGAGCTTAACATTATATACAGCAAAGGACTATGGGGCAGACTACACATTGTTACCCATGAATTACTATGGAAAAATTTCTTTCCCATCAGAGTTTTGCTGCCTGTAGGCAAAACAATGAAAAGCATGTCCTCTATTTGTAGTCAATTATCCATTAATATATTTTTTAAAAAAAACCATCTCCCACATGACCACTATTTCACTGGTTCTCCCAGTGCTATACGCATGTATCAATCTCTAACCTTGTACCTCCTTGATTTTGTACCACCCACATTTGATTTTCTCCAACTATGTTAAATTGGTCCATTGTACTCAGCATGGATGACAATTTTGGCTAGGAAGAGTTTGTCTGTAATTTGTATCTTTTCTTGTGCAAGAAATTAAAAAAAAAAACCTCAACGAAGCTGAATGCTGTGAATTAATTACTTGATATGTTCAAATTTCATTTTGCTTCTGTTTTCTTTGGCAAGAATCATCTTTGTATTGGAACAGATAGAATGAAATGCTTGATAAGGAGTTATGAACCAAGATAAGTAGGGAAG
This sequence comes from Vombatus ursinus, assembly GCF_900497805.2. Taxonomy (NCBI): domain Eukaryota; kingdom Metazoa; phylum Chordata; class Mammalia; order Diprotodontia; family Vombatidae; genus Vombatus; species Vombatus ursinus. The sequence continues at coordinate 2,640,366 of NW_020954645.1, read as the reverse complement.
CACCTACTTACTCTTAATGAGCTAAGACAAAAGGTTCAAATGAACTACATCTCAGTACTTTAAGGGTGAGTGTGTGTGATTGCTGGACCAGGGTCAGGGCTATTTGAAAGAATGGAGAATGGTTAAGATCTGGCAAAATTGGAGGTATGCAAATGTCTCGATTTTCTAAAAAATTTTTTAAAAGAAAGAGGGATTGGGGAAAGAACGGTGACTGCAAAATATAGACCAATGCACTTGACTTTGATTCCCTGAGCATTCTAGAATGTATTATTAAAAGGATGATTAGTGAAAACTGGAAAAAGGGAAGTGGTGATCACAATATGATTTCCTCAAGACCCAGGTTCTAAAGGAAGAGGCTCAGTCATCTCAGGAAGGAATCCTCTCTGAAACTAATTAGGATAATGATCAGACTAAGAACGAATATCTTTTTAAAAAAATTTTTTTTATTAATTCAGTTAGGAGAAGCATCTCTTGAGTTCACCTTTGACCAAACTGAAAGGGAAGTCCTTAGAGGAAGTGGCTAAAAAGGAACTGAATGGTTTTAGGGAAGTGATTCTCTGGGGCGCTCTGAAACTCAGGTCTTCTTGATTCCAAGCCCAGCGCTCTATCCTCTATACCACCTTGTTGCCCCCAAGTTTAACTCCTATAATCACTGATCAAATCTGGGGCCTAAAAAGCCTTGGCTCAATTTAAAAAGAAATAATGATATTCTTCTTATAGATCATGATATATAAAACTAGGAATAAATAATACAAATAAAAAAAGAATATGACTACTTGGAAAGTAAAATTCAGTCTATTAAATGATAATTAGGTTTAAGGAAGAGATTAGAAATACTATAACAAACTATTTAAACAATAATGATGATCCATGCAATTTATCAAAGTCTGTAGAGTACAGCCAAAATGGTTTTTAGGGAGAAATCTGCAATACTGAATGCCTACATTAATTTTTTAAAAGACAAAGAAGGGCTAAATTAATTGTGTCTGTGATTAAGAATAGGGACAAAATCAGAGTGATATAAGTTTATGACTGTAAGATCCTATAGCCCAGATTACAAGTCAGGCCTGTGGTTCCTGAAACCAGTCAACTTTCCTACACCTCTCCCCGCAGGTATAATTTCCTCCAAATTTTCACATCAGTTTGTCAGAAAAACTGCTATATGAAATTTCACCAATTCAACATTCATTTATAAGGGTTCAGTTCATGTCTTATGTTCCTATTAGACTGCAAGCTCTTTGAGGGCAGGGTGTGTGTCATTTTTCATATTTGTCTATATAACATCAATCATAGCCTTTGAACAAAGTAGCTGCTACTCAGTTCAATTTAATACATTTTTTCCTAGTAAGCTCCTCCCCCCAAACTGTCCCCTCTTCCTAATTTTCCTATCCTCGGGAAGACTATAACTGATGACTCTACTTCCTTACCTCCTTCTTTCTCCTTCTCTTCAGTCTGGCTTCTGACTTCATCATTTGACTGAAATTGCTTTCTCCAAAGTTATCAGTGATCTCTTAATTGCCAAATTTAATGGCCTTTTCTCAATCTTCATCCCTCTCCACCTCCATGCAGATTTGCACGGGAGCTAGCCAGTGTAAATGTATGGAGTCGGTAGATAGAATGTCTCCTGTGAAGAACTCGAAGAGGGCAGTGTCACTAGATTGGAGAGGACATAGAAGGAAGAAAGGTGTAAGAAGGCTAGAAAGTTAGGCAGCCAGTTTATGAAAGACTTTAAAAGAGTATTTTGTATTTGATTCTAGAGGTATAGGGAGCCATTGAAGTTTACTGAGTAAGAGCATGACATTGTCATACCTGCTCTTTTTTAAAAAATATTTTAAAAATTTTTTCATACTTGATCTTGATATTAATGATCTTTAATATCTGAATGAAGGAGGGATGGGAGTGCGGGAGAGGCTTGGGGCAGGGAGTCCAAACAGGGAATTATTACAATAGTCCAGGCATGAGGTGATGAGAGCCTACACCACATTGGTGGCAGTTTCACTAGAAAGAGGTATATAAGAAAGATGGTATGAAGGTAGAAATGACAGGACTTGGAAGCTGATTGGATATAAAAGAATGAAAAAAAAGTCTAGGATGACATCTAGGATGTGAGCTTAGATGATCTGGAGCATAGTGTTGTCCTAAACAGCAAATAGAGAAGAGGGGACAATGTGGGGGGGGGGTGGAGAAAAGGGGAGGGAGAGGAGACTGAGACAATAGGTCTACAGATATCTTAATAGGTAAGTCTTATATATAATAAATAAATAAATCCAATAAGTATTTGGAGATGCAAATTTGGAGTTCAGGAGATTAATCTGAGAATCATAAGCATAGATACGGTCGTTGAATCCATGATCACTGATGAGATCCCCAAGTTAAATTGTATATAGAGAGAAGAGCCTAGTGTGCATGACCTGGATGGAGATCCAGCAAAAGAGACGGAGGAGGATTGATCAGACAGATAAGAGGAGAACCAGAAGAGAGCAGTATCGGGAAAGCCTGGAGAGTAGAAAGATTCAAGGGGCGCAGGGTGACCAAGAGTGTCAAAGACTACATGGAGGTCATTAGATCTGGCAATTAAGAGATCACTGGTAACTTTGAAGAAAGCAGTTTGAGTTGAATGAGGAGGTGAGAAGCCAGACTGGAGAGAGACAAGAAGAGAATGAGAAGAAAGTGAGCAGAGAAGGGAGAGTCTATGAGATGTTGTAAAAGTAGAATCAATATGACATGGCCATAGATTGGATATGAGAGGTAAGAGAGAAAGTGAGGAGTCCGGGATGACACCCGGATTTTGGGCTTAGATGCCTGGGGGCATGGGGGTTCTCTCAGCAGCAACAGGGAAGTTAGGAAGGGTGGGAGGTTTAGGGAGGAAGGCAAATGATTTCTCTTTGGGATATGTTAAGTTTAAGATGTCTCTGAGACATCTGGTTTGAGATGTCCAATAGTCAGTGGAAAATTTAAGACTAGTGTTCAGGAGAGAGATTAGGGCTGGACAAATAGATCTGAGAATCACCTGCATAGAGATGATAGTTGGATCCATGGGATTCAAAGATGAGATCACCAAGCGTTGTTGTTGTTTGTCCTTCATTCTTGAAGACGACTGTGAAATTATATGGAGGGCAGAGCCTTGGAGGACATCCTAGAGGGCATGATGGATGAAGACCCAGCAAAGGAGACTGAGAAGGGGCAGTCATATAGGTAGGAGGAGAACCAAGAGAGAGCAGGAAAACCTGAAGAGAAGAGAATGCTCAAGGAGAACAGGGGATCATCTAATCCTCCCACAGATCTGGAAGTCTTCAGGTAGAGAGTGGCTAGATGACCTCTTGTGACTATGTTCTAAAGAAAAGGGTTTTTTTTTTCAGGCATGGTTTGGACGATGTGGTACCTAAAGCTCCTTCCAAACCTGAAATTCTTTGATTTCCTTTGTACTATGCTTAATGCACAAACACAAACATTGACTGCAATAGAGAAGTGTAAAGAAAGTTTCATGGAAGCTTGAAGAAGGAAACACCTGTTCACACCTTGGAGTGAATCCCTTCAATTAAATTGTTTTGCCTTAACATGCAATTGAGAGAGCCTCACCAAGGGGTGTGGACAGGTAAAAAGTGAGGTGTCTAGGAGTTGTGGCCATTTTACCTTGCCTGGGATGGTTTTCCTTAAAGGAAATAAGGAAGCTGCACTCCAGATGTGGCCTCCCTAGAGAACTAGGGGCATAAAAAGCCCTACCTCTGGGAGTTTGGTTTTCCTGAGGCTTGGCCCCACTGCCCCGTCAGATGTGGCTCAGTGTTGCTGCCCTGGAGGTGGAGGAGAACAACATCCATTCTGAGGGAATTATATCCTTTTACTCTTCTTAAGAGTAAGTTTATCGCTATTGTGTCTTATGGTCCACAGTTGTATTCTATTTCAAAGTCTAAATCACTGCATCGGCTCAGGACAAAGTCTCTAAGAGAGCTGTCTTTAAATTCAGGACCCTGGAGAGAAACCAGGTCTGAGAATTGGTCTAGGACTCAGGGATGGGGATCCTGCGGCCCTGAGGCCACATGTGGCCCTCTAGATCCTCAAGTGCAGCCCTTTGACTGAGTCCAAGTTCTACAGAACAAATCTTTTTATTAAGGGGATTTGTTCTGTGAAGTTTGGATTCAGTCAAAGGGCCGCACTTGAGGACCTAGAGGGCCACATGTGGCCTCGGGGCCACAGGTTCCCCACCCCAGGAAGAGGTTGGGCAGCCAGGGGAAAGTCTGTGAGCCTTGATGGGCACAAAAAGGGAGGCAGGAGTTGGCAGACATCAAAGATAAACTTCTTTTACTTTGCAATTTGCCAGAGTTTAAGGTGGATTCTAGGGCAGCTAGGTGGCACTAGGCCTGGAGTTCAAATCTGGCCTCAGACACTTACTAGCTGAGTTATGTTGGGCAGGTCACTTAACCTTGTTTGCCTCAGTTTTCACATCTATAAAATGAGCCGTAGGAAGAAATGGCAAACCATTCCAGTATCTTTGCCAAGAAAACCCCAAACGGGGTCTTGAACAGTTAGACACAATTTTGCTCATCTGTTCAGACTGCTGAAACTTCCCCAAAGCTGATTCATGAGGAAGTCCTACAAAAACTATTTCCCCATTTCACATGGCCAGCCATCTGTGGGATCCCCTGCAGTAGGAAGGTCACATGAGAAAGTAAGAAATTTTACCCCTAAGAAATTGTGGGGCTGAGAACATAATATTATAACATATTATAATATAACATAACATAACATATAATTCCCTAATGGACTAATGAGAAGCTATAGCCCATGGGGTGGGGTGGGGGAGATATACTCCTAACCCTTGTACGGTGGTCACTCTCATTTTATTAAGTGACATTTGGGGTAATGCCCTGTGTTTTCTTCTAGAGGTGCTAAAAAAGGACACAATCTGTCTTCATGGAGTTCATTGAATAGTAATGGAATAAGACATGCCCAGATTGCTGTAGTACAAGAGAGGATGTTTTAAACATAAAGAGACTGTCCACTGCATTAGAGAATCACACATCTCTGTTGGTGAGGGCCTTGGTGATCAACTAATCTAATCCCAATTGGATTTGGAATGCCCTTAACAGCTTCCATTACAATCCTGTTCATCCCACTTTCTCCAGTAGACTTTAAGAGAAGACGGGGAGCTCACTACCTCCCCAAGGCAGTCTATTCCACTCTGGGACAGTTCCCATTGTTAGGAAGTTTTCCCAACACTGGACTGAAGTCTGCTTTTTTGCAGTTCCACTCCATGGTTCTGGTTGTGCCTTTTGGAGTCAAGCGGAATAATTCCCTTCTCTCTGACAGTCTTCAATATCCTTGAAGATAGCTACATATCCTTCCCTAAGTCTCCTCTTCTCCAGGCTACACATGGCAGTGCCTTAAATCAATCCTTGTGTGGCACGATCCCTGGTCCCCTTCCAGCCCTTGCTGCCTTACCTCGGAACTGACAGTCCATTAAAACTCACATCATTTTTACAAGAGCCATTTGCTAGGTAAGTGTCCACACTGAATTTGTATATTGAATTTGTATACCTAAGAGAAAGGCTTTACATTTATCCCAATTGCATTTAATCTTTTTTTTTCCTGTTTCATGGGTCAACCATCAACAAAGATGGAAGAATAAATCACAAAGAGGAAATCCCAAAACAAGTCAGTTAGCAAGCATTTATTAAACACCTACTATGTACCAGGCACTGTGCTAAGCACTAGGGATGTGAAGAAAGGCAAAAAACCCAAACAATTCTTGCTTTCAAGGAGCTAATGGGGGGAAGCCAACAGGCAAACAACTATGTACAAATGAGATATATACAGGATAAATTGGAGGTCGTCTCAGGTTAGATTAAGGAGGACTGGGAAAGGTTTCTTCAACAAAGGATTTTAGGTGAAACCTGAAGGAAGACAAGGAAGCTAGGAGGCAGAGATGAGGAGGGAGAACACTCCAGTCATAAGGGGCAGCCAATGAAGTTCTTGGAGTTGGGTGATGGAGTGTTTCTTGAAAGGAACATTAAGGAGGGTGGTGTCACTGGATCTGAGATTGTGGAGGGCATAAGGTAGAAGAAGACAGAAATGTAAGAAGTGAGGAGAGCTTTGTTTGGCAAACAGAGGATTTCATATTTGACCCTGGAGGTAATAGGGAGTTTCAGAAGCATTGAATCATTCAAGTATAAGTAAATTTCACATGATTAAATCCATCTTTCTAATCTGTCCGAATCTTTTTCAATCCTCATTCTGCCATTTTATTTTCCTTTGGAGACAGGAGTCAGCAAACTCTCTGAGGTGGCCTTAGAATAGAATTGAGAGGGAGTGAAGAAAAGACTGCTGCTCATAGGCAAGGGTAGGTACTGCCTATTGACTTGGGGCTTTTACTGAGCCCTGTAGGGGAGCCCTCACCCTACCTCCAAACACAGAGGGCTCTTAAGCATGTGACTCTGAGAATAAGAGTCTGGCAGAGGGAGGGAAGGGTGGTCCCGTGCTTCAGGTCCTATTCCTTCTGTTCCTACTCTTCCTATGGCATGGAACCCTTGATCATCTTACTTGCAAGGGACCCATCCTTCATTTCTCCCTCTCTCTTGCCAAAGCCCAGTGTAGTGGCTAGAGATGGAGAAGCCATGACCAAAACTGGGGTTGTTGGGAACACAGGGAATCTGTTCCAGTGATCTGATTTGCCCCCAACTCTCTGGGCCCAGCATTTGGCTCCCATTTCCCTGTTTCTCTAGCTCCCTCCTCAAGGGCCGCCTTTGAGCAAGAGGATGAAGACTTGGGCCAACTTGTTGATCCAAACTGGGGCAGCTCAGCCCCTCCCTTGTTTCTGACAATAGATGGGAAATCATTTCACAATCTCAGCTTCCCTCAGACCCTCCTTTTCTGCCCCTGCCATACAACAGGCTGAAGCTTCAGAAATTGGATAGCATGTCAAGGACTCATATTGCGTAACAAAACAGGGGAGACTAGACATATAAGGGGGTGGCTGAGAGTCAGTGAGGCAGAGGAAGGATCATGGAGCACCTCAGGAAGGTCCTACTGTTGGCCAGTGTGGCCACTCTCATCCCCACACAGGCTTTCCCTCTGTCCAGCCTGAGCTATGAGCAGGCCCTTTCTGCAGCCATTCGTTTCTACAATGAGGTACACAGAGGGGAGAATGCCTTCCGGCTTCTCCAAACCTACTCTACTTCATCCAATAAGGTGACTGCTAGTTCTATCCTCTTCCTGTAGAGGAAATACCAGACTGACTTGGATTTTGTCCATCTTCCTTTTCTTCCCCTCCAGAATTAGTTCCAGTGTCTTGTTGGGAACCAGCCAATCCTTTACTCAGGGACCCAGGCTCTTGGGCCCATGAGTGACAGTTATGACTCAAAGGTGTGGGGGGTCACTCTCTCAGATTCCAGAGAAGGGGCAGGGTAACATGACAGGCTTGAACTGATTAGATATCTGCTGTTGGCAAAAGGCTCTGCCTTAAATCCTGGCACTTTGGGTACTACTCCCTTCCTTTTTCTTAACTTGGGGTCCTCAAATATGTTTAAAAAAATAACCCGACAACTCTATTTCTATGATTGCTTTCCTTTGTAATCCTATGTATTTTATTCTGAGAAGGGGCTCATAGGTGTCACCAGACTGACAAAGTTGGCACAAAAAAAGGTGAAGAACCCTGCTCTAGGGGAAGTTTCAGGTGGGTACTCCCCCTGACAGGAGGCAACCAGGTGGCAGAGTGGATAGATCTTTGGTCCTGGAATCAGGAAGATGAGTTCAAATCCAACCTCTGACATTTATCAGTTGTGTGACCTAGGGTAAGTCTCTTAGCTGCTCTCTTGCCTCAGTTTCCTCAGCTATAAAATGGGGATAATAAAAGCACCCACCTCCCAGGGTTATTGCAAGGATCCAATAGACATTTAATAGATTTTTATATCTTTCCTTCTCTCATGGAAAAGTTTTGGGCAGAAAAAGAATCATAGAATTTAGACCTGGAGAGAAGGCTAGAGATTCAATTCACTCACTTCACGGATGGTGAAATTGAGGGCCCAAGAAGTGAGATAACTACACCTAATAGGAAACTAAGTGAAGATTTGAATTTTGATATTCTGACTTCCAAGCTGCTGTTCTTGCTATCATGCCATACCATATCATACCACACCATACCACACCATACCATACCATACCGTACCACACCATACCATACCATACCATCCCATCCCATCCCATCCCATATCATACCATACCATACCAGTAGACTGAGTCCACAGGTGCAGCTTCAGGGATCCCAAAGAGATGTTCCTAAATCTCAGGCTTTGGGTTGGCTTTGAGTCCAGGGAGAGAATGGCATACAAACTATTTAAGTCTACAGGTCACACCGTTTCCCATTGTTTGCCTTCCAATGCCTCTTGACCAGGAAAAGGAGAACTGGTCTGCTATGGATGAGAGAGTCCCATGAAGGCTAGGTCGGCTTTGGTATAAAAGGTCAATGATCATTCAGAGAGGAAACAGAACACACACACAGGCAGACCACTGACATGAATTTCCCAATTTGGCAGTCCCATGATGTTTTCCCTAGAACCCTCCACCACATAGCACTATAGACCAGAGGCCTCAAACACCCTGCCTGCTGATCCCTGGCCACTTTTTGTAGTGGGACAACATTCCTCAGTGCAGCCTGAACCAGGTTAAAATGTAATTGGGAAATATTTAACAAAATAGATAAAAATGCAATAGAACATCAATAATGTTAATATGTGGTTTTCTAAGTCAATATGTAGGCTGCAGGAGTCCTCATGTACAATTTAGTTTCTATTTGAGTTTGATATTGTTACTATTGACTATCCTTTCTCAGTGGCTGTTCTCCCAGGCAGAGGAAGAAGCTAGAAGCAGTGCCAAAGGAGAGGAGCTCACTTCACAGCTTTTTTCTGACCAAAGTCTCCTTTGTCAACTGAATTCCAGGGCCAAAGGAATTAATGGATCAGCTTGAGAGGGGCCTAGAATAAAGGAAGCTTTTTAGGGACCCAGGAGAATTTAGAAATGCAAAGGAAGAGCATGACATTTGTGGAACCCTGGAAGGTCATTGGAAAGTCTAAATTTATTGAAATTCAATTCAACAAACAATTATTTAGTGTTTACTGCTTGCAGAGTATGATTTCTCAAATGCAATATAGCCTGTTATCTTCCTATTCAGTTCTGGGACCGCCTCACTGCCTGTTGACAGAAAATATATATCGATGTTCTGCTTCAGGCAACTGGACATCCAACGTCATAGTCTGTACAATAGGTATTGTTCATCTTTTTGGTTTTTCCAATATGGGTTGTTAGGCTGATTTCTTTTGAGTAATCACAAAAGCCAGGAATCTCATTGAGGAGGCCCTGTAATGGTCTGGGGTTTAATGCAATCAGCACAATGTTATCCTCAGGTAAGAGCCTAGGGAGGTCCTCACCAACTCTATCTATGGAACCTTATTTCTCTGTGGATCCCGTATAGGTCATTATCTATGGAAGCTGCAAACCCTTTTTGGAGAACCTGGTTTTATGTCCTGCCTGATGTAATGTGATATGATATGATGTGATGTGATGTGATGTGATGTGATGTGATGTGATGTGATGTG